>NC_090892.1:3048000-3090500 GCF_036669925.1 Montipora capricornis
TGTAAAATGAGCTCGGGAAAACGGATAATTGTTGTAAAAATTAAAACCACGTCCACCCGTATCCGGAGATTTTTGTATCTGCATTTCTTTTTTTTTTTTTTTCTTGTTTGGATTCAAAAATATCTGCGTCCTTACGTGGCGTATTCGAATCGTTTTCGAATCGTTTTCACTGTCCACACTTATCTAGACTGACACACTCTAGTGCCTAGTGCTTTTGACAAAGATTTTGCTTGTTGAGCATGCGTAACAATTGTATGTTGGCGCCATTTCTCTGTTTTGTTAACGAGTTGCCCGTGAGAATCTTTCAGGGTAAAAAAAAAAAGTCTAAAACAGCACAAACAAGCAAAAGGAAATACGTGGACTCGTTTAAATGGACAGATGACACTGATATCATGTAAAAATATCACGACGTTTTTGGTGTATTCAAAGGACAAATTAATCATAGCTGCACAACTGTATTCAAAAATTCCCACTACGGAGAACGTATTCGAAATTTCCGGATAAGGCCACGAAATTCGCCCGATGCGTGTGGACGCAATCCGCATTCGGAAAAAAAAAATTGCGGATACAAAATTTTACAGATACCTGTGGACGGCGCCTAAACCTGTCGACATCTCACCAACCATGCAAATTTTATTCCTTCGGATAATTGTTCGTAATTTTCCTATCCTCAGCTCTGCAAAAATGGAACGGCGCTTCCCTGTCCAGCTAGCACTTACGTGAAGTGCAATGAAACGGTAAGTTAAGACTAATCAGCTAGCGGACCTGTATTTTTTCAGTTCATGTTGGTTTTTCTTCATTGTCATTTTTTGCTAATATTTAATTTAAAATCAGTGGTGCCCTGAGAAATGCTTCGACTGTGAGCCTGGAACAGTGTGTTTCGAAGGAATGAAGCAGGATTGTACACCGGGACGTTACAGTGATGGAAAAGGTACATTCATTTTGAAAAGGTACTGATAAAATACTTGAGTGAAACAATCTCACCACACTTTCGGGAGTTGAAAACGGTGGCGATCTTTTCTGCAAAGCGAACAGCATCACAAGATTATTAAAATTGAACAATAGCATGTTTAAAACCCGCTAAAACTAGTTTCACTTTGGATTTTAACGCCTGCCCAATGGCAGAAGAATGACGTGGCATTGACGTGACGACGCGCATGCGTGACAGAACATCGGGGAGATTTGTGCAGAGGGTTTTCTCTCCTTTTCGACCAATCTCGTTCGCAGAGTCCACTTTTCTTTTGGTCAGCACCAAGAACACGGACTCTGGCCACTTCCAACCTTATCCGCAGTCGCAGTGAAGGTCCATGTTTGTCACAGTTAACAACCACTCTTGTTTCAAGTTTCTGAGCTTACGTAGCTGAGCCGGAAGTCCGTGATTTGCGGACTTCTGCCTTGGAAGCGGCCCGAGTCCGTGTTCTTGGCGCTGACCAAAAGAAAAGCGTACTCTGGGGACGAGATTGCTTCTCGGCAGAACCGGAGGGAAATCAGGGAAGCCTGTGCCAAGCGAGGTACTCATTTCTAAGTAACTTAGTTTTAAGGAAAGATTCAGAAGAGTAAAGGACTCGCACTCTGGCCTCCTTTGTTTGCCTCAGCCCATCACCGATATCCGCTATACTAACGCGGAAGGCCGCAGAAATTTCCCAAATTTTGAAAATTTTTTTCAATCGATGTACTACACAGTCACTGAAAGGCATACCGATTTGAAATCGGTGCTTATAATTAGACTGGAGCACTTCACATCCAAAACAGTGTTACTTTCTCAGTACAACATGGAAACCACATGTCAGCTATTTGGATAATTTCGTTTTACACGAAATTTAGTCACGGTGTGGGCCCTTAAGCTTGGCTGTTTTGTTCCCGTTAGGTTTTCCTTGTGATCTGTGTCCTCCTGGAAGTTTCAACAATCAGAGCCGAGCAGAGACATGTCAGTGTTGTGCTGATGGTTATACAAGCACTTCCATGAAGACAAGCTGTCAGCCATGTCTCGCTGGTCAATGGGCCAGACATGGAAGCTTCCCTAACTGTTCTTTGTGTCAGACGTGCAACTCTCCCGACGACTGTAAGTATGTAACTGAAGGGCAATACAACTGGAACACTCGATCTTTTCCTTGTCTCTAATTGCTCTTCTATGTTTACTAATTCCCCACCTCTACCTCTGCCTCTGCTGTATTGGGTACCGTAATAGGCCATTTCCGAGTTCATGTCTGCCTCCTCTTCAAAGCGAGTCTTAGTGCGAAGTTTTTCTTATGAAAATTAGTTTTCATTCATACGTAAAGTAGAACTGATTACCATCACAAAAACTTTGCACTTAGATTCGCTTTGAAGAGGAGGTAGACATGAACTCGGAAATGGCTTATTCATGTGTAGTCTTTTGGATGTCATGAATAAGTGAATTGCATATTAATCATAGTAGATGCAACTTTCCGGCCTTATCTCCCGAGATCCTTGCTTGAGTAACAGATCTTTTTTGACAACTGCCCATTATTCTGCGTTGTGTTTTGCGCTTTTAAAGTCAAGATAAAAGTAGTCTTCCTCGATGTCTGAGTGTCACTACTTTACTGCGTGTAATATCATTTCATTCAAGGTCCATGTTTATCAGAAAGTACCTGTTTTCCTGGTGTAAGCTGTCTCAATGTTGGTATTGGTCAATCCCAATGTGGTCTGTGTCCCAGTGGATATGAGGGCGATGGACGCACTTGTGACGATATTGATGAGGTGAGTGTGGGAGGAGTATTTCAAGTTGATCGCTTATTGGTAGGTTTTCGTAAAGGTGATTTGTATTTTCGGCTAAAAGGCTGCACCTGACAAGAATTGCATTCTATGGTAACTCATCAGTAACACTGAGCAAAACTCTTTTATTATCCACTGGCAGATGCAAGAATTTTGAAAAAAAAATAGCCTAAACTATTCAAAATTTACCAATCTATACGGTCTTGCCATCTGTGACAACAGAAGACAGTAAAATTAATTGTCTCAGTCGGTGCAGAAATAAACAATGGTGACCAAAACGTTTGTAGGCACACCCGTTTTAATACTTTTTTTGGTAGATTATGTTACATCAAATTTCCACCCACAACCTCAACCTTGAGAAGTTTCTCTCACGATTTCTTGTAAAACGAACTTCATTAGTGTTTGACCTCGAAGGCCTAACAGTGTGCAAGGAAGGGGGGGCGATTGTCAATGGCACTGTGTCTCAGACTGCATCGTTAGTTTTGGCAGTTTCAAAAACCCTTTTAGCATTCAAAAGAGAGACGAAATTGTAGCTCGATAGAGCCCATTCAAATGGAAAAGAAATAATCAAAGAGTTAAAATAAAATGTCGTTATTGTTGAAGGCACTGAGTGTGGTTCGAATTTGTGATACTAAAACATCCACTTCAAAACTATTTTGTCCTTTTTCAGTGTACTCGTGCCAATCCCTGTTATGACTCGGACAAGTGTGAGAACCTCGTTCCTGGGTACCAGTGTGCCGCGTGTCCTGCTGGGTATCGCGGTAATGCGCCGTCAGGTGTTGGTCTCGAGGATGCGCAGAACTCAACACAAGTTTGTGAAGAAATCGATGAATGCAAAGAGGGGATAAGCACTTGTGATCCTAATGCACAATGCATTAATACCGATGTACGTACTTCTGAAATATATGAAAGATATAAAGAAGTATATTTAAAGTGCTAGTTATGGATGAACGGGAGAATTTATCCTGGCACTTAAATCGGAGCAGCTTGTTCCAACTGAGTGGCTTCATAGCTCAGTTGGTAAAGCATCAGTGCACCGGCATCGCAGAGGCGCGTTGAAGCCTCCTGGTGTCTTCTCTATAAGAGACATTAGCTTAAATTGCCCAGATAAGTGCGCAGATCACTTCTCCCCTTCATATCAAAAATATACTTTAAAGGGAACCTCCACTTCAACCAAAAAAATAACTTTAAATCACGGGAAATAAACGTTACAGTCAAGTCAGTCTGAAGTATTTTCAAAGAAAGTGTTTGTATCCGAAATAAATAAGTTTTAGAATCGCCTATTCTTGTTTTCAAATGTCGCGGGCGCCGCCATTTTTGAATGATTGTGACGTGTTACGGTTGCCCTATTGTTATTAGACAAAAGCTCTTTGTGTCAGAACAATAGGGCAACCGTAAACACGTCACAATTATTCAAGATGGCAGCGCCCGCGAAATTTTTAACGTGAAAATAAACGATTTTAAAATGCAATTTTCTTCGGTTTAGACTTATTCTGTGGTAAGAGTGGAGGTTGAATTTTAAACAACGATTGAACAACTTCAGTTGCAAAGTAAGCTTGCAATTGCGCTGCCCTCCCCTACCATTAGGCTGATTTAGCAACAGAACGGGAACGTCAGTGGCGACGTCGCGTGCAGCAAAACTACCAATGAGAATTTAGAATAGAGAAGAAAAGAGTGGAGTCTATTCTATTCTGAATTCTCATTGGTGTTTTTTCTGCGCGCGCCGTCGCCACTGACGTTCCCGTTCTGTTGCTAAATCAGCCTATTTTAGCTATCACACCATCGACGCGAGCTGGTCAGCTGCGGATTCGTATTAAGTGCTGTACAAGGTAAAGAGTGATTGTAAAATATATGAAAGACGTATCTTTTGAACTGCCGTTGTAAAGATTTCAAGCGACTCTAAACGTCTTAAATACATTAATTCTCTTCGGTCGGGATAAAGTACCAAGTTTTTTTTGTTTTTTTTTTGTCATCGTAGTTGCTAAAGTTGTGCAGTGGGAACATCAACGAAAACGTGACTTTAAAATAAAACTTGATATTGCTGTTAGTATTTTGCGATATCTTGGCACGAAATGAGCGGAGTATCCTGCTATTGGTGGTTTTTACGTTACGTCATCGCCGCCATGTTGGTGCTCTTCTTGTGCGTCCACCGGCATTGATACATTGCACCATTGTGATCTTCGTCTCTAGAAATTGGTTGCAAACCACTCCAACAGTGTTGAAGTAAAGAGACAACAAAGGTCAAACAATTTCATGTTGTATGCCAAATATATGTGTGTAAAAACGACGTTTCGACGTTAAGCTAACCTCATTATCAAGTCCAAGTGATAATTAATGAGAAATGCATAAATTGTAATAATAGTAAATAATTGTTTTATTAATTTACTATTGATACATTTCTCATCAATGGTCATTTTGACCATATCGATAATGGTCTTGTTTTGTAGATTTGCGGTCGCCATCCCTTTTGTGTAAACTCAACGTTAATTTCACAGCATTTTAGAATCCAAGACATGAGACAAAAGGACGTAAATCGCTAACGTTTTTTGAAAGTTTTGTTATTTTTATAATTCTTACAGGGAAGTTTCCTCTGCGGGGCGTGTCATCCAGGATTTACCGGAAATGGATACACTGGATGTTTTCCTGGTGACCTGTGCGCCAATGGATCGCACACATGTGATAAGAATGCACAGTGCACCTCAACTGGCACCGCACTATTCAAGTGCACGGTATCACATCATCTATTTTATTTCGTAAATTTCGTATTTTTTTAAATTTTGTGTCGTCACTGAAGCCTCGTTCCATTTCATATTCATCAATACAATTTAACCAAAAGAAAATGGAGCATGCGCACGCGCAGTAAACTTGTAGGAAGAGATTATAAGAGATTATAAGAGAATAATAATAATAATAACAACTTTATTTAGGAGGCTCCCAAGAGTTCCTAGAATCGCGCACAAGCTGGGCACTGGTATGGCTTGTAAAGCCTGAACCGCACGCGTTTTTCTTATTTTTGGGGACGTCAGTGTGGCCAAATTTTCTCGCGTTCCCTTCGGAAAATTTTTTTTTGAAAATTGGCTCAGTTCGAACCACATACATTTCCTGTCAAATGTCTTATTTTTGTTAAAATCCTTCAGAGCTAATCGAACATATTGGTTTGATTTGACTTTGAACGACTGTTTAAAGATGGCGGTCAAACTACTCTTTAATTGGTTTAAGTCATCGTTCGTATGCTTGGTTAAGGAAGAGGGAAAAATTCTGTTCTTGCGTTTTTGCTTAATGTTTATTTCACATTCGTTTGCGCCTATTTTTTTTGAGTGCTATTGATTTTGGGAAGTGGGAACCAGGGTTAAATAGACCAATTTCGATATATTAAAATTCAGTCCTTAAACAAAAGACATCATCTCGAGGCTCTGGGGAATAAATATAAGGATTGGTATGAGTTTATTCCCCAGAGCCTCGAGATGATGCCTTTTGTTTTTGACTGAATTTTAATATATCGAAATTGGTCTATTTGCAACATTTAAAATCTCGTTTATGGCCCATTGATGGTTGTAACAGTGTGCACTTTTTGAAAAATACACGCTTATTTTTAAAGCGTGACATACATTTTCGTTTCAGTGTAATCATGGTTTTGGTGGTGATGGAGAAGAGTGCGAAGTTGATTCAGATCTTGATGGAATTCCCTCCATTGGTCTAAGCTGTACTTTACCGAATTGCAAGAAGGTATGCAAAAACAAAACTTGAGCTCGTTGTTGATGAAGTAAGGGAAGTACGATGGCCCAAGTGAGTGTAAACAAGAGAATGTGCCGTTCTTAAGTTTACCGCTGACCGGCTGTCGCGGGCTCGAGCTTCGGCTGGACCAACACTCGGGATCTTAAAATAATAACTGAAGAAATTGCTTCCTCTGCAATTACATCTGCTAATGGTTTGAATTTCAAGTCTTATTGGATGAGGACTATAAACCGTAGGTCCCTTCTCACAATCCTTGCTGTTAACATTGTGGGACATTAAAGAAGCGAACACACTGTTCGCAAAGGGCAGGGCACGGAACTCCCGGTGTTACGGTCCGCCCTTATGAGGGGCACACTATCCCAGTGTCCCAGTGTGACCCAGTGAGATTGTCGAAACGTCAGTATTCATAAATAGTAGTCCGAGGCTCAGGCTCGGGTCGCTCGAAGCGGCGTTAAATACCATGGAAACCTACAGGTTTTGATACCTCTTAAGCAACGGTTAACGGTAACCAGGCTTCGAGCAACGGGCCCCAGTTCATCAAAGCCCGATTAAGCAAATCCAAGATTACTGGAAACTTTAAGTTGGAGTTTATTTAATGTCTCAAAAAGAGTTCACTCAAGATTTTTAACCGGACTTTAATTGATCTTATTATACCACTATTACGCCATTTTACCATATTTGGTCAAGAGAACGCGCAACCTATGAGATGGTAATACACTGTTTGATCGGTTTATAGAACACAGCAAATACGGACGGAACGGGAGTTTTTCAATAAAAGAAATTGTTTTCAACACGATGCAAAGCCCGAGAATTTAGTTTGTCATTGCTTGTCACTCGTCATTTCGTTTATCTAATCAAATAAGCATATTTGAATGGTTTCTTTTGTGTTGTTTTCGTCATTCGCACGCGTCAGTCAATGCAGGAAGAAGTCAACGAGAAAATGGCGAAATTTTGGAATAATAAATCCGTTACTGAATGTTTCACATGTAATATGTGCGGACATTTTGCTCGTTGCCCGTATTTTTCCGAGCCCCGAAGGGGAGAGGAAAATACTACACAACTCGCAAAATAACGGCGTTTATTATAATTTAAACCATTCAAAAAGGTGTATATTTCTTTTAGTATTACAGTCGGTACAATTTTTTTCTTACTTGTATGAAATGGTTTTTAGGATAACTGCCCGAGTGTACCCAACACGGGTCAGGAAGATACTGATGATGATACCGACGGAGACTCTTGTGATGTCGATGATGATAACGATGTAATTCCTGATCTCGAGGTTAGTTGTTTTATGATTTTTAGCATCTTCGTTATCATTCACAAACAGCAGAAAAATTCAAAAAGCCGTCACTTTTTTCTTTCTCGAAAACCATTCAGGATAACTGTCAGTTTGTGAAAAATCAAGACCAGGCAGATACGGATGGAGATGGAGTTGGCGATGCGTGTGACAACTGTAACGCAATAGCGAATGTTGATCAGCGTGACAGTGACGGAAATGGTATAGGGGACGCCTGCGAGATTGGAGATCTGGACGATGATGGTATTACGCCATTATACTGAACAAAAGATGGTTTGGTTTTATTAACATATTTAGTTTTTCATTGTTTTAATGTGATAAATGCTTTTCTCAGGTATTTCGGATAGTAGCGATAATTGCCCAACAGTAAGTAATCCTGATCAAGCTGACAATGACACTGATGGTGTTGGTGATGCATGTGATAACTGCCCTAAGACATCTAATCCTACTCAGGTAGGTAAATACAAGCAAATAAGGGTTATTATTGAACAATTAGTAATCCTGGCAATGGCTAATAAAAGGATTGATCCTGATGACCGTTCATGTAGTAAGTGGTAGATAATATGGGTAACATGGGTAGGAGATCACGCTCTTCAAGACCGGTTACACATATAAACGAAAATCGATTCCCTGTTGGAAAGAGTGGTTTCTTTATGGAAAACTACTTATGTACAGCAGGTATTACCTCTTTGGAAGGGATTTAAAGGGCGTGTAAACCGAAGGGCCTGAATCGTCGGCACGGCACCGGGAAATAGTTGCTTCTCCTTTTTGAGACCCATTTCTGATATGTAACTTTTCTCATACCATTAGGGAGAAAAATGGTTGATACAAATAACAGAATGTACCGACGACTCTACTAAAGCGGCTCTTTTCGCTTGAACAAATGTTACCCATTGTTTCTTCAAATTTATGTCTTGTGGGAATTTATGCATAGAATGCCCGGTTTTGTTTGAGTTACTACAAAACTGAACGACTCAACGCTTTACCATCATGAAAAAATAAATATATTCCAAATAAAAACAAGTCCGTGTTTCACGAAGTTGTAACGAAGGTTTCATCTGTGACGTCACAGGAAAGATGCACCATTTCAAGATGGCGGATGTTTCAAATTTCAAAGAGCTTAAACGATGTGAAAACCGGCTTGGCTGAAAAAAAAAAGAATCATAGACATGACATACCTGCCATATGTGCTAAACCGATATGTGAACACAAAGTGTACGATGGTTGTGTTTAAATGCTCTTTACGTGGCAGTTAGGTCTTATTAGTGAATCATTAGAGGAGAAGACAAGTTCCTCAGTTAGTTTGTGCTGATCATAAGTTAATAATCCCTATCTTGCTTCTGCATAGGACGCGAATTACGACAGTGGTTTTGGTGATGCGTGTTTTGCCGGACCAGGGACAGACAAGTGAGTAGCGTTCTTGTAATCTGCTGTTTTCTTCCGAGTATGTTTGCTGTCTTTTCAGGAATATTGGGAAAAAGTGCGGGTTTTTTTTTTTTTTTTTTTTTTTGGGGGGGGGGGGGGGGGTGGTATTGTGAGGACCTTTGTTAAGGTGTCGTGTCTTTGTGAAAATGAAATTTGGTTTATTTCTAACTGTATTGTATGGCTGGCTATTGTCAGGGATGGTGATGGGGTCCCAGATGCTTACGATAACTGTGTGGATCTACCAAATGGCGATCAAGCCGATGCAGATGTTGATAGCGTAGGTACGAAGAGAAAGTTGCTTTTATTATATGCCTTTTACCATGGTTAATATATGGAGATGATTATGAAATTCGACAAGTTTCTTAGTTTCATGTTTTTGTTGGCTGTTTTAGCTTTGACGGTGCACAAAACAACATATTTGTAAATTTTAGGACAAGATGACTAATCAAACGTTTTCATTAATTAATTCGCAATCAAAGTGCGGGCGGACCGAAAACAACGATTGTGCACGGTTATGGTCAGTTCAACGTGAATTGCGACAGCACTGTTGTTGCTCTTGACGTTTTCCGGATTTCATGACCAGTTGCTCGATTAACGTTGCTCTTACTATACAAAAATTTGGTTTATCAACGGAGTTGATAATGTAAATTGACCACCGTACAGAGATTCTAAAAGCTGACGTTTCGAGCGTTAGCCCTTCGTCAGAGCGAATCGGTTCTTACTAAACGAGTTCGAGGTCCGTACTGTAAGTTGATTTATGCACGTTTTGGGCCATAAATTAGCGGAAAAAAATGAGGATGCATAAATTACGGTTCGGTTCGAGAAAAGGAAGTTAATAAGATATTTATTATATCTCTGAGTAGTGATAAGGCTCGCTGGAAAGGAAACTAGTTGAAGTCAAGCGGAAGGTTCAACTGCAACAAATATATTGGCATGCATAAAAATCTGAAAAACAAATAAATCTTATTTGCTTGTAAGATTTAAACAGTGTCACGAGTTTATTTCATATAAACAACGTAAAAAACGTGCATCAAAATTTCAAATTTACCGAGTCTTACAGCGGGCCGTACATCGGGCAACACAAACACGTATTGTTGAATATGGCCTGGCAAATTAGCCAATCATAGCGATGCAATAAAAGCGTGTACTTTAACGGATTTGTGAATTAGAAAGGAACTTGGTAAAAAGCTGGTGTGATTGTGAAGTCCTCTCATTTCGTCTCGTTTCTAGAGTGTTGGTGGGTTACCCTTTAGCTTGAATTGACATTATTTCTTCCGTGAAACCTTGCAGTGCTTTCCCTTTTCATAGTCCCTATTATCGAATGAAAGGCAATCACTTACTTTGTCATTTTCCGAATTTTTGTATAATTCCCTAAATTTGTATGACGCGTCCGTCATTCGTCCCGCTCTGCTCATAACTTGTTTCATTACCCCTTCCTTCCTGATCCATGCTGTCTTCCCCATTCACATCAAAACGTATTCACCTACGCCAGCTGCTAAGCTTACTAATCTTTGTCGACTCGAAATTAAGTACCAGTCAAGCCCACTTACCTGAACCACAGTGAGCCATATGCCAAATCCAGTCCTACATGTTTCTGTCACTTATCCTCATTTTCTAAACCAGTTCAAATAGAACCTTGTTTAGTTAGTGTGACTGGGGCATTGTCTTTTCTCTCCTACCCCAATTCTGTTCATAATTGACCAGGCTTGTAAACGTTTTTTTCACTCCGTTTCTTCATTCTTTGTAGGAGACGCATGCGATGAAGATCAAGATGGCGATGGTGTTTCCAATCTCGTCGATAATTGTCGTTTGGTTAATAATTCACGCCAAGAACACGTAGAATTATTCTACGACCCTAAAGGTAAACGACATCCAAATGTTCTGCTATTAGTGAAGCTGCTTGCCAATCAAATTTTGTGAAATTTGTAATTTTTGCAGCATTTGTAGTTTTTGTTAAATTTGTCATTGCCCTCTACATTTTCCAACTTTAACAGTTTTGCGATCTATCACAATTTTTGTGAAATTTGAGATTTTTTTAAAAATTGCAGTTTTTGTTGAATTTGGTTTTCTCCAGTTAGGGTAAGAAGCAATTTCTTGCAATATTTGTAATTTTTGTAAAATTTCCTGCTTTGTTACTGGGTACACAATTTTGTGCAATCTAAGCAAAATTTGTAGTTTTTGTTAAATTTGTCATGGGCATCTACTATTAACAATTTTCTTAGTTTTTATTAAAATGGTTTAAGGAAGGGTTTTATGGTGAAATTTGTAATTTTTGGAGCTGCATGCATTTCTGGACATAAGTGATTTACCCAAGAGTGGTTAGTGGTTCGGCTTTGACGCTTACAATGTGTAAGTGTTTTGGTTTTTTTTTTTTTTTTGCTTTCAGCAAACCCTATTGGTGATGCCTGCATCTCCGACTTCGATGGTGATGGCGTCCCAGATAATTTTGATCACTGCCCGAATGTTAAACACCTAAATAAGACAAGCTTCACCGATCACTTCATTGTGGATTTGTATCCAGGACATAGTGATCCAGTTCCTGTTTGGAGAGTAGCTAAGAATGTACGCTGTTTTTTTCTTTCGAATATGACAAGTGCCGTTTCTTTTTATTCAGGCGACGCCTCTGTTGTTTAGTGTTTTTCCTCTATATTCAAGACCAGTTAGCCAGCGAACGCAGACGTATCTAAAGACCAGTCAACCGGAATTGGGTGTGCAACTTGAATTGATAGCCTAAGGGTTTAATACCGTTCGTATTGTGGTGTTGAGTCAAAGGCTTTTTTTTTTAGTTGTATAATGACAAAAAAGAAATTATTAAATTAGTGATTTATCCGGTGGATAGCGTTATAGCCATCTTTTGAACAACCGAGGCCAGGAATATACAACTAAGCAAAAAAAAAAAAAAGAAAAGGTCCATTCATTCCTGCGTAAAGGTCTTTTCCGATGTGTTACCTTTTTTTTTTTACATCAGTGCATTATACCAAAAAAGAGAGAATTTTGGAGAGAGAAAAATATTATTTAGAAAGCAAAGAGGTGAGGCAAATGTGTCTCAGCTTCTCCATTACTTGCCGAGTTTTTCAATCTTGTATTTCGTCGTAAACTTATTTATAAAACCAGGGAGGAGCAGGGCGTCTTCCTTCAATTTGCATTTATATGCAGTTTCGTGGAAGGAATAGATTGTAGTTGAACTTTTTTTCTTGGTTCAAATCATTCCAACATCGTCTGTCAATTGCTTGCAGTTGAGCCAGCCGACGCTTTCTTTTTTTTTCCTCGTCATCTAATCTAATCTTCTTTTCTTTCTTCGTAGGGTATCGATGTTGAGGAAGTGACAGATGTTTCGTCTCAACACCCGTCTATGCTTATCGGTTTGTGTTCTCTTCTCTTCATCTTTGCCTAACAGTACAGCATCTTTATTTTTAACGTTACCTTATCAAATGTTTACCCTCACACTGAAAACAACTAAAATGATTCGCCAATAGGCATGAAGCGAACAGATATCAGATACGGCAACATTCCAATTTCATTGTTTTTTTTTTCTCCGATCCTGTTTTCAGTAATCTCAAAATGAACCGAATTCTGCAAACCCATGAAATATAGCAAGACCAAGATTAACTACGTGACCAATCACTGTAGGAGAAGACGATCAGCTGAACTGATCATCATTCGAGGCAACATGCAGCCGGCTCTGAGGGCGTGAAAAATTTAATTTTACTTCTGATTGGTTTAACCAAGGCTGTGTTGTTGGTTTGAACTCACGTGATCAACAGCAATGTTTTGCATAATAGTAGATTCAGTTTCCTGGGGATTGGGACTGGACACCAACATCGTCATGGCCACCGTTTCTTTGTTTGGGGACACCAGCATAGCGTCTGTGACGTCATGTGAAAACCGAGAAGAATTATTAATTAATTAATCAAAGAATTAAATACCAATCAAAAAGAAAACCGCCCTGAAATTTCCTTTAAAAAGTTCTTTTTTTTTAAGGTTCTGTACGATATGGGCCTGTAGATTACAGTGGTGTACTGTTTGTCAAAGGAGCTGAAGGCTCGGATTATGTAGGCGTGGTATTTGGTTATCAATCAAACCGCAAGTTTTACGTTGTGATGTGGAGGAAAGAAAGCATCAATTTCCGGGAATCCAACATTCAGGCTGGATTAAAAGGCCTCCAGTTAAAGGTACGCACTGCACAGCAGAGAAATAACAATTACTTATCCAGGTCTCAAGCTTATTTAGCCACAAGTGTTGTTGTTGTTGTTGTTCTTGTTCTTGTTCTTGTTGTTGGGAAGACCCAAAATTAAATCTAATGAAATTAAATCACATTGATTCATATGTTGAGACTTTTCTTCAAGAGGAGAAGACGATGAAGTAAAGAAGCAACAAATTTAATCCGCGCGTGACGCTAAACTTCCGAAAATCAAAACCAGATTACAGCAGAAGTGCATACCCCACAAGTGTCGATCAGCGATAGAATGCGGCCTATCAGCTTTCGGTATTTCACGATCCATGACTTTGCTGAAGCACAAGTAACCAGGCACAATCTGATTGGCCACAATTTGGCGGGGCGCGTATTCTAAATTTAGCTAATGCAGTAAGCTTATGGGTAACATATCAATGAGGTGTTTGTTAAGCCTGGCTTACACTGCGACATAAACATAAGCATAAGACCGTCCACCATTTTGGAAACGTGCCTCGTCTCATTCTCCAGCGAGTTTCTTTCTGGAGCTAACTGCGCTTGCGTATGTCACTTTTCTTATGCTTATGCAACAAGTGCGAACTTCGCTATGCTTATGCTTATGTTTATGCTCACGCTTATGTCGCAGTTGTCGCTTAAAAAAGGTTAAAAAAGGCACCTAGATTTTTTTTGTTGGATACATTCGTATATTATTTTTCCTGTTTTCTTTCTTTAGCTTGTCGATTCTAACGAGGGACCAGGTGTCAACTTAGCAGAAGCGTTGTGGCATTCAGGGGATACAGCTAATAAGGTTGAAAAATAGTGCATTTACACCAAATAAAATGAAACTAAGAATAAAAGTTAAGCTCCGTTGTTTTGTCGCTCGTCTGTTCTGTAGGTGAAACTCCTCTGGTGTGACCCAAAGATGGAAGGTTGGAAATTTCAGACACCTTATGCTTTCCACATCACTCACCGTCCTTCAACCGGTCTGATAAGGTAAAACTGATCGCAAGGAGCGTAAAAAGGACCGGCTTAAACTGCAACTGTGGCATTCCTCTCTTTTTGTGGATTTGTTTTGGTGACCGTTTGTTGTTGTTTTTTTGTTTGCGGGTGGAGGGAGGAAGGGAGGGTCAAGAATCAATGCCTGGCTATTGAGGCGTTTTACACTTAATACACAGTAGGGACTTTACGATTTACGACGGCGCGACGTCGACGAAACCGACACCTGAAAAAATAACTTTGCAGTATCGTAAGTTTCTCGTGGTTAGGCCATTTCGTTCGCGTTGTACAATTTGGGCGAAGTATCCTAGAAATAAATTGGTACGAGCAGTTTCAGAGTAAAAATTTTAGATTCACATTTGTGCGCTGGCGTTGTCGTCAAAACCTCAAAAGGGAGCTTACGAAACGAGGACGACGACGGCTACGAGGACTTCATTTAAAAATACGAGTTCGCGTTATTTATATCACTACGAAACTATTTCATGTCGTTTCGCGTTAAAAATGTGTAGTAACTGTTGAGGAATTAAACTGGTATGAGTGGGTTGGAAGCCTAGAGAGAGAACTGAAAATTCATCGTCATGTGCTAACGTCCTCCACAGAACCTTGAATTTGGTCATTTCACGTCGTCATTTAGGAGATGACGGCAAAGAAATGTACCAAAGTGTAAAACGCACGTGCAGAGCGTGCAGAGCCATTGTTTTTGCTCACTAAACCTATTGTTTTGTAGCTTCGTCGTTGCCGTCGGCGTCGTCGTTTCGTAAGCTCCCTAAATTTGGTGATTTCACGTCGTTGTGCAGAGAGCCGCGCGAATATTTGCTAAAATGCGTGCGCACGTGCAGCACGATTACTTTTCCTCTTTTAACCAATGATATTGTTGTTTCGTGGGGTTCTCATTGACGTCGTAGATCGTAAAGTCCTTAGTTTCGCAACTGTTCTGGCAAATTTGTTGGCAGTCAAGTTGATCGACATGTGTTACACTCGGAACCATTTTTACAACTTGTGTCGCCCTCGATGATCACCCGCGGTTATAGGAACATAATTTCATTGGCTGATGCCAGCCAACTTAGTTTACGATCCCTCCCGCAAGTTGCGGGAGAGATCTGGAACTAGATCATGAGAATTTTTTTATAGACAGGGCAAGTACTTGAGCCAATCAGATTGCATATAGTAACATGCTTAATAATTCGTTAATAAGGGAATCTAAGCCAACGTCATTGTTTACATTTTGTTTAATTAACATACGAGTTTGCTCACAGAAGACATCATCCTTTTTACAAATTGAATTCAAAAGGTAAAAGAACTTTTAAACTTAGTTAAACCTCCAATTTGACCCTCTTAGCTTTGATAACGAGCCAGTTATTAGGGAGCTTAAGCACGCGGACGGCAACCGGAAGTGAGCTGTTTTCCCTTTTAAGTTGTCTTCACACAACCACATTTCATTGCCAAGTTTCTTATCTTAATTAGAGATGATGAGTATAAAAATCTGGGAGACACCACTTCCCTGGCTCGCGAAATGTTCTCTTCCGGTTGCCGTCTGCGTCTCAAAAATGCGCACAGTTAAGCTCCCTATTACTCGTTAAGAACTTTTTGGGTTGCAACGGCGCTAATTAAGAATTAGGAAATGATAGCTTTTTGCTAATGAGGCAAAAAATGTAAACAGTGATTCCTTTATATGCATAGTAAGGTTTCTAATAAATTTTATAAAATAATTAGGATAGTACGCACACTCTTATCGGTCAATAGCTGTGTTTCGATGAGTATGGAAGAATGGCTGTGACATCACCCAAATTTTGATTGGTTATGTATTGTCAGACGCGCGTTTTGATTGGTTGGTAGGAAATATGAGTGTGTGTCACAAAATCTGTTTCAATCAAGAAGTAAAAAAAAACCGGCATTTTCCTTCATTTGTTGACTTATCGTTGAGAAATGTTTTATGAAAGCAATAGAGGACTTTTTTCCTTGTTTCCATAGCCTCATCTAAACACTCGGGGGAGTTGGGAGAATTCTCGACAGATAAGCAAACTTTCGACTGCCTCTCGGGTTTGCATAACTGTCGAGAATTCTCCCAACTCCCCCTTGTGTCTAGATGAGGCTATGGAAACACGGAAAACGTCCTCTATTGCCGGTTTTCACTCACGTGATCAACAGCCATGTTTTTCAACGAAAACAAAAGGAAGCGTTTGCATAATAATAGAGTTAAATTCCCGGAGGATTTGGTCGGGGCACCAACATGGCCGCCTTTTCTTTGTTTAGGGCACCAACATGGCGGTCGTGACGTCATGTGAAAACCGAGAATTGCTTAAATAATCCGCTTGTTCATTTCTTACATTTCTTATTTCTATCGTAACTACCGACAGAGTTCAAGTCAAGCAATACCAAAAAGTCCTAGCAGATACGGGTGACTTATACGATACCACAATCACAGGTGGCCGGCTCGGTATGATGGTGTTTGGACAACAAGATGTTATTTGGTCACGACTGGAGGCCAGGTGTTCTGACAGGTTAGTGTAACATGTTGGACGGGTTTATAGAGCAGGTTTAGCTGGTTTTTCTGCGATAGGTCACCAATCCAGATACTGACCCCGTCTTCGCTCTGGCAAGCCGTAACACTATCATATGAGATCGACGTTATTTGTGCCAGAAAAGATGGCGTCCCAATGCTGAAATCGTATGGCATCACGATCGATACCCGAGGGACTTCCCGTGAGACTGACACGATTAGAGTGTGTGTTCCTCGAACGCAATTATGTAAGTGAACCGCGATCTTAAGCAGTCGATAAGAAAGAAGCCTGTGAAAAATCCAGGCACATGAATGTTGAAGCAGTGGACTTGTTCAACTCAGTTGGACTGAGTTCAAATGTCTCCTGGTTCAAACCTGCTTTCTTTGGAACCGTCATCGAAACACCAAAGTGAAAATCAAAGGTCGAACTCTTTTCATGCTTTTTTGTTGTAATCATGAATGTGTTTTCTTCAGGACCAATCAAGCACTGCAGTTTGATGGTGTAGATGATCATGTTCTTCTGCCTTCTATCCATAACCTTGGTTTGACAGACAGGCATGACATCTTGGTAGTGTACCTCTCCAATCGCAAGCTAGCTAGGTGTTTTTTTTTTCAAGCAACCCAACACGACTGGAAATTTTTAGTCACACTAAGGTCAAGAGAGGTAGAAACACGATGTTTAATCGATGAAATAATACACCTTATTCCAAAATGGCCGCCAGCTTCATAGTATTAATTTGTTGGCTTGCAAATTAGCCCTTTTTGCCCCGTTCTATAACGTAAAATTCAAAAGAATATTTAAGCTTCAACGAGGCAAAAAGGGCTAATTCGCAAGCACATGAAAGAATACTAAAATGGTAGCCATTTTGGAATAAGGTGTATATTTCAAAGCCTCCAAATTGGATTGAATTCGAAATTATTTCCAGAATTGTCCGATGCGGCTAGCCTGTGTACAGCCGTCCGCTCTCCGAAAAAAAATCGGAAAGGAGCGTCTGTGATTTACCGTTGATAATCGTGTTCAATACCACGTGATTTTTCCTGGAATGTTTGGAAAATGATTTCATTGGTTATTACCCATTGATCATTACATCATTGAAACAACGAGTTTTGATTGGCTTTTATTTTTATTTCTCCACATCAACACCGTGAGAACCACCGTGAGAGATTTTACGATGAGTTCGTGTGTACTTTGCTCACGGGAAAAAATACGAATAAATCTTTCTGATGGTCATAGAGGTTTTTCTTTTAAAGTACAAGTGGAATTGTTATCTATGGAGTGTAAATTGGAAATCGATTCTACGTATATTTTTAGGAATTGTTGTCAGCGCTAAAGAAACGAAAGCGCACGAGGTCAATATAGCACTATTCAAAAGATTGTCAGCTCGAAAACATCTCCCGCTATCCCTTACCAGTCAACGTAATCCCAACGCCTCGCTCGGACCAGCCTAGCCATTCTCAAGAACAATCTACAAAGCGAGTTGCCTTGGAAGATTTGAGATGTGGACATATCGAGGAAAATAACAGCTCATCGGCAATGATCTGTGCTGCTCTGAAGATCAGAGCCGTACCCGGTTGGAAGACTTGCAAATACATCCTTTCCTTTAAAGAGTGCTTCTATGCTATAGGCCCAAAGTATCTTAAAACTATCGGAGATGCTCTTCAATGCACGTTTGAAATCCACCTCATTGACCACCATTTTGAGAATTTAGCTCCAAAGAAATATGAGCCACGCAAATTTTGGTCAGCGTAGGTCACTTAATAATGTAAGCAAAATTATTCCGGAACACGATTATCAACGATACATCACAGACGCTCCTTTCAATTTTTTTTTTCGCGCAGAGTGGGCGGCTGTACACGGGCTAGATGCGACGAAGGCGTAAGACATCTCGCTCTCATTGAATATTTTAAGGAATGGACCTTTGTCACCAGGCGGCCATGCTGATCAAAGACAATAGAGTTCGCACTCGAGCCTCCACTTGATGTGTTTGGAAGCTAGTTCAGGGGTAGTCTCCTTCGCAGCCGCTCGGGCCGGAGTCACGCAACGCTCCCGTTCCCCACGCGTGGGGAAGGGGAGCGTTGCGTGACTCCGGCCCGAGCGGCTGCGAAGGAGACTAGTTCAGGGGGTGCAAAACAAGAGTTTTCACTCCTTTCGTGACTCAAAAATGGTCGCCATATTAAAAAGGCCCATGTTGTTAATTCTTTGTTTCACCACGGAAAGAAATATTGCATATTCGCAATAATGGAGCATACTGCGAATATGTTCCATTTCCAACAATTTAGATCCTAACAGTATGGCGGGACAATTGTCAGCCTAACTTAGTTTGATGGCGTAGTTCCCGCAGGTCTGCTATAACTCAGTGGTAGAGCATCCGAAGTAATAAACGGAGGGTGGTAGGTTCGACTCCTTCCGAAAGGAGCACTCGGATTTTTCCGAGTATTTCCGAGTCACCTTCGATAAATCATCTTTTAGTTTTTTTTTCCCCTTAGTTTCCAGACATACGAGTTAGAATGTTGTGGCTAATGTATTGGCTCGGTAATTCAGTCGTGAGTATGGCATACCTTCGTTCCATAATTCCATGTTTCTTGCAGTTTTACCATCAGTGCGTGGGTTTGGATGTCAGCGGATTATCCTTATGATGTCATGCCAATTGTGTGTAGTCTTGACGCTACACTTTGTTTGTATTTGAAAAATAGGTATGACTCTTTCTTCTATTTCAGAAGTTTCCAACAATCGCCTGGATAAACAAAAATAATCATAGCGGGGCTCCGAGCGCGCGCGGGGCACCATGGGTAAGAAAATACGGTAAACCATCTGTGCGAGAAAATTTGGTTTTGGTCAACTTACGACCGACCGTACGTACGCCCACCCCTCTATGTAAGCAAATGTGACCAGTATCACGTGACCATATCGTGGGCGCACGTTTAGGTCATCAAGTTGACTGCTGACCAGGTACTGTGTAGGCTCAAGCCAGGTTAACTTATTGTAAGATTACACAACCAGGGAGCTCCGCTTTTAGGCTTGGCTAAGTCTATATATTATTTATAGCTTTTACGACCGAAGACAATCTGGTAAGATGCATCCTTGTCAAACACTCCTTTAAGAATAGTGGCTTTCACGTTATGTCACCGCTGCCACGTTGGTGGACGAAAACAAGAGATCTCTAATTAGCTCTTTTTGTTCGTCCACCAGTCATTGTACTTTACATCATTGTTATCCGTGTCTCAGTAGAGATTGGTTGTAAACCATCTATTGCTTAATTTGTTAATCTGATCGTACTTTTCGAACCCTTGTTAATGTTGTCGCAATTCGTTTATGCTAATGTGCAATTTACGAAACCCTCTTCAATTTCGTTTCATGAAATGTCAATTCATTTTTTGCCTTGCAGACAGATACATGGTAACCTTGGTTCCTATGTGGCTGAAGGATTAGAAGTCATCGAACCTGAGGAATGGCATCACTTAGTCTACAGATACGACGCTCAGAGTGAGTGTTAAATGCCTTCCTGACCTACTGCCCCGTACTGACTTGCAATCTTACTCTCTGCCTGCCCGTCTAATGCCTGCTTGCCCGCCTGCCTGCCTGCCTGCCTATCTGTCTAAATGACCGACCAACTGATCTACGGACCTATTATTTAACTGTCGAAACCCAAGAATGTTTTACTTCCAGCAAGTAGCGCCGGACTTTCGTATAATTATGTACGTTTCTAAACACATTTTGTGTTTTAGCTTACAGCCTTGAACTTTTCGTCAACGGTTCATCAATTGGAAAGCACAGTAATGTTTTGCCGCATACTTGGGTACGTCTCATCTTTGTCAACTTGAAAGTTGTTTTTGAGTAGTAAGCTATATAACTTTCTTATTTTAAAACTGTGAAATGACCAATATATTCTACCGGCAACCTAGTTGGTATGAAATCTTTTCAACCTTTCTCGCAACATGACATCAAAAGAAACAAGTCCTCTAACGCTAACTTTCCTTGCTTTTAGGATACCGATATTGCTCTTTATGTGGGACGCGACAGCGTTAATTACATGAAAGGAACTGTTGATGAGGTATGACATTTGACGTTTTTGAAAATTGAGTAGTTTTTGTGTGAGTCCCAAAGAATTTTCTTGGTCGTCGTTTTTTTGACAGCTGTGTTTGTAAGCGTAAAAACATGCATCCTCTTTTCATGCTGTTAATACTTTCAGCCCCAGCAATGATGAGTAAAATCATCTGAACGTACACAGAGTAAAATGTATTTAAGGGTCGCTCTTAGGGTGGAAGGGGAATTGGTTAAAGGGGACAGTTTTTTAGTTGAGCTGTAGATGTTGTTAACCCAGTCATCCCTAAAGCAGCCTGGCCGCATTGACAAGTATCATCTCCATGTCTTTGTTATGCGTTTGCAAATGGTTCATTTAATAGGCCTTAATCACGATAGCCGTCATGTTGGTTTTGAAATTATCATGCAAATGAGCCATGTGTTATGCTGGGGGGCAAACATTGGAAAAAAGGCAAATTGCGGAAAATCGGCTCGTCGAGATATTGAAATAATATTGCTAAAAGTGCATTTTAGAATTTAGAATTAAGTACCTTTTGTAATAATTTTATATCTTTTGATTGCCTTTAACATTTTGACTTTCTACTTCGTTATCTGCTCATTTTTTAACATCGAAGTAACTTGTGTAATCATTCTATTTTACTACTTAGGTGATAATCATTCAATGAACGTGAAACAAATCATCTATGTGGCTAAGATGTTCTTTATAACCCCTCGAACTTGTGTTGTTTGCCCCCTCAGACGTGTGTAGCTAATTTGCATGATAATAGCAAATCCAACATGGCGGCCATCGTGAATAAGGTCTATTGTCAGTGTGTTTTGTGACTGACAGATGTAAATTCTTTGTCTTTGGTTTCAAATACCATTTTGCTTGTTGCATCCCTAACTAACATCATTTGCCTTCTCCCACCCCCTACCTACCACCTACCCCCTACCCCCTAACTACCCCCAAGCCCCTACCCCCCTCCTACTTTGATAAATGATGTTAACAGTGGCCAATCTTAAGGTGCATATCATTTTGTATCAGTTAACTCTTTGGGGCGTACGTGTTGAAGACTCGGAGATTGTGAAGTACATGAAGACCGCTGGTCTACTGCTCCCTATCCACAAGGGTGTGGTTAGAGCTTATTTCAACATGGAGGACACCTCTGGTACCATTATTCTTGATCAAGCAGGAAATAATTTTCATGGCAACTTGGTTGGTGGTCCGTCTGTCGTCTCGGTAGGTGGTCCTTTGAACAGACTGACAGAAGGATACAAAACACAACGGAAAGCCGTACAGATAGACAGAAACACAGACAGACAGACACTAAGTTGTACTTGAGATCATACAGATGTTTTCAAATCACAAACATGATTGCAATAAGGAGTTTTTTTTAAACCTTACCCTATATATCCACCTCCACTTCGGTAAATCGTTGTTAATTATTCAATTTTGATGTCAATGATCTTATTTTTCACCCCTAAAAGAGATTCTAGAAGGCCTAACTTATACTTTTGTCTTTATTTTTAGAGTTCTGTTGACAAGAATCGTTTCATGATTACTTACCCGAACAATAAGAGAAAGAAGAGAAGCGCATGGAGCTGGATTCGGCACAGCGAACTGTAGTTACCACTTTGGTACCAGCGCCCTTTTACGTAAAGTAAGAGTTATATTTTTTCATCAATCGTAGAATTTGGTTCAACGTGAAATATGTATCCAAACGTAGTTAAGACCGTTTAATCACAGCTTTGACCAGTCACACCTGGGTATTTTGTTTACGTCGTGGTTTTAAAGCCTCGGAAGAGACCTGGAAGAGCGGTGCTAAATGTGAGGCATGCTTTAGTTCGGCCATAGTAGTTGTAGTGGTAGTAGTATAATTATTCATCCCCGTGGGGAATTCGGAGAGAATTGGGGGTGGTCTTAGTCACAGAATATTTGTGAATTCCATATTTCTTTCAAATGCTTAATTTATGCTCACCTCAGGTTATGTTGTTTATCTAACAGCACGATTAGTCATATGTTTGTAGTAATGTAATAAACGGTTTTTCAATAGTATTTTTCTACTACACAATTCACACACAACGATGCGTGCTTAAGCTCGCTATTAGCCCGTTTTTGAGACGCGGACGGCAACCGGAAGAGAACATTTCGCCTGCCAGGACAGTGGTGTCTCCCAGGATTTTTAAGTAATCATCTTTGCTAATGGAGAAAAAACACTTGGCATAAATGTGGTTGTGTGAAGACAAGTTAAAAGGAGAAATAGCTCACTCCAGGTTGCCGTCCTCGTCTCAAAAACGTCCGGTGCTTAATACTTGGAAGGGAAATATTTTTCTTCTGGTATTCAATTCATTGCAATTCAGATAAATACAAATGATGTCATTTTGCTCCTTATCATATTTACATTCGTATTTAATGCATATTTATCGCAACGGCAAGTTGCTTTATTGAAGGAACGACCACTCCATCTTCTCGGGTGCCGCCATTTTTGATTATTTTACCGTCATGCGGATGCTGTCTTCAAAATTAGCGTTCTGTCAAAATACTCGGTAAAAATTAATACATTTTCTATTTTTCCCAACAAAATTTCAAGATCCTTGATTTTGCAATTTGACGTTAATGAATTGTAAGAGTGGTTGTTCCTCTTATGGCGTAAAACGTTGGCACAATAATTAATTCCATGTTGCTAGAAATACATATTTAAATATTACAGTGGTGGAAAGTTTACAGTGTGCGTCGAGCATTCAAACTTTGAAGCGAAATCAAGAAAGGTCTTTCTCGCTATCAGTGAACTTTCTATCCATCTGTCTCACAAAAAGTACCTAAAAAGGTAACTTTGCCTTGCTTTATTTCTATTTAGCACATTAAATGTGGTATTAAAGCTATTTTTGTAAAGTAATGAAATGCATTGCGACACTGCAGCACCACTAAATAAAAGCACAGGTTTACCATCCTCTGTGTGGTCAACTCTCTATTCAATTACTTGTCGTTGCTCCTTGTTGGGATACTGGTGACTCCATCCTCTTTCCACCAATGTTTCCGAGTTCGATTCCCAGACTCGGTTTCATAAGTGGGTTGAATTGGTAGGTTCTGTACTCTACCCCAAGCGGTCGTTCTCTAGTTACTCTGGTTTTCTTCTCTTTAAAAACCAACGTTTGATTTGATTTGAGTTAAGGACGGTGCCTAGTAATTGAACGGTATTTTTGCGCGGTTTACTGAAGATGCGGGAAAAGCAGATCTTAACAAATGTTATTGAAATCGAAAAAGAAAATTGGGGGTAACCACGCTGGAGGCAGTGTGGCCCAGTGGTTATTGCGCTTGCCTTGAGATCCGGAGATCCCGGGTTCAAGACCCGCTCTAACCACTTGCTGACTGTGTTCCTGGTAGTCCCTGGTTCAACTTCCCAGCTGCACTTGTAAATAGCCAACTGCTTTGCCTCCGGCCAGTTGGGATTCTTAGCGTCATTTGTGAGTTCCAATCACTTTTAAAATCACTGCAAAGTTTCAGGGTTTAAACAGGTAGCTTACAGGTTTTGAGGAAATCATTTTGGCACTAAACATAACAATGTGAAATGCTCAAATTTCTTTGTATTTCCCAAAGCAGTTACTTGGCTAGAGCCAATAATAGTATTAAATGATATTCTGTCGTTTCGTTGTGTTTCATTGGCCCTGAAAAGCCCCTAAGTCAATTAAGTATGTATTGTATTGTATTTTTCGAAGATAATTAATCAACAATATTTGTGAAAAGCTTTAAAATACAAAGCAATATATGACATTCTTTTCCAAATTGAAGCTTAATTATCTCTGAAAAATGCATGGTTACCCCCAATTTTCTTTTTGGATACCAAGGGCACTTGCTAAGTTCTACTGTTCCCGCATAGTTTTGAATCGCGAAAAAAATATCCCTGTGTTAATAAGCACCTCGCACAGGAAATCCGAATATCTCGAGATGCGCAGAACGTATGCGCAATAACAATAGTAGGCACCGTCCTTAAATTGATTTTATTTCCATGTACACTGTCCCCGATTTGTGCCCCAATACTAGAAGATCTGATTGAAGACTTGAAACTTCAAATTAATTAACCACCAGAATTCTCAACCTCCAACGGCAGAAAAAAAGCCAGACGGAATATGCCTTTGATATTCATGAACGGCAGAGAATATATACTTTACCATTTTCGGCTTCGACGGAAGTCAAACTCTCCATGTTTCAATGTAAAATTATACACAAATAACGTCCTGTTTAAAATGAAGAAGGTTCAGAATCCTTACTGCCCATACTGCAACCCTGAATTTCAAACTGTTTGCCACCTATTCGTTACACATTCCATCCGGCGCCGTTCGCTTTTAGAATAATTTCACTGAATGGTATCAGTCCATATCCAAGAATCACTTAAGCCTTTCCGTATGGTATCCTAAAGAGTTTTTCTTCTTGTTTAACTCTAAACCATCTTATCTTTAGGAAACAGACGACTTTTTTAAAAGACATATTTCGGCATGCGTATGCCATCATCAGTTTAATGAGTTCCTAAGTGTGAACAGTTATAAAGTCTACGGGTAGATGAAAAAATTATTACAACATGACGTATTATTCGTTTCTCAGCTTTGTGCAAATAACCGTATGCCTATATATGTTGTAATTGTAAATGTTAAAAATCGTAAATGTAATTAGTCATCATTGCATAGTTGGTAAATCTGTGTATTCATTAATTTCATTATTATTCACTGCCGTAAGACATCCAGTATTTGGCTGATTTCAGTTGACTTCTCTTTGTTTCATAACTGGCTGCCAACTGTCGGCGCAAACATGATTGGTGGCAATAATAAGAGAACATGTTGAAGGCCAAATTTCAGAGTCCGAATATTTATGAAAGGCACAGTAATTTTTGATTCAAGACTCGTAGGAAACGTGGCGTGTTGCTTTTAAAACCGGAGCCCGTCATGACCCGGAGCTTCCATCTGTATTGTACGCTTTAGAACTACTATATTTTGACGATATGTGACGTATGTGACTGAGAACATACGTGAAGTGGTCCACATAGGTCACATACGTATGTGACGTAATAAATGGCTGACCATAGGTCTCTTATGATTGGCTATTGTGAAAACACCCACTAAAGCCCCCCTGCGAGGTGCTTCTAAAAGTAGAAAGATACGGGAAAGGGTTGACTCAGAGGACTAATATGGAAGATGGAGGCTCTGGGTAATGGACTCATGTTTAAATTCATTTTTTAAAATCCCCCTGAAAAAGTAGTCATCTCAAAAATGGGACCCACCAGAGGAAAAAGTTCAAATATTTTTCAGTCATGATTTACTTAATTATGATTCCATTAAAAGGTGACAGCAAGTTGCTCAATGGTGTATTTTTAGGGAATGTGAATTATTCTCTATTTTCGAATGCCCCATAACACACTTTGTTTGCCCCCTCTGTAGGGACACAAGTTTATCAGCCTTTGGCTATTCAGGGCTCGTGAAATTAAGTCCTCAACTTTTTACTTACGTACTTACTCACTGTCGAACAATTTTTTTTTCGATGCGCAGAAAATCCCGAGTGCTCCTCTGCGGCGGGAGTCGAGCCTACGAGCTTCCGATTACGGTACTAGTTCTACGACTGAGCAATAGGAGACTCGTGGGTGCTCGGCCATTTAATAGGTCCTGGTGCCAATTGTTCCACTACTGCTAGGACTGATAATTGATTTCTTGCGTTCGAGGTACGAGAACGCAACACCTAATTTGTGTTGTAAGGGAAGTTTTTTCGAGATTGCATTTTCGTCGACACACTTTTGCCTCGCTTTGAGGCGCTTGGTTACGTTTTGCCTCACTTTGACGAACTATCGCACGTGGTGATTTGTGCGTCGTCGGCGTTCATTATTCTAGCGTTTTGTGAGGTGTGATAATCTTCCATCGTTCATCGTTGAAAAGAGCTGAAAGATTGCTGAAGGTCTGTCAACTGAAGTCTGTAAAATTTTACTTTGGATTAAGCATGGTTCGTCACTGTCCTTGGAAAATGTGTGCGACTCCTCGCGCTTGCATCAAACCGGTTTGTTTTGCTCGGCGGCCGTTGTGCCACAAAGTGAATCTACCGAGTTGTGTAGCTTGGCGGCCGTTGTGCCACAAAGTAAATCTACCGAGTTGTGTAGCTCGGTGGCCGTTGTGCCTCAAAGTAAATCAATCGAGTTGTGAAGCTTGGCGGCCGTTGTGCCACAAAGTAAATCTACCGAGATATGACGCTCGTCGGCGCGGCATTGAAATCAACAAACTGAATTTATTTTGTCCAAGCGTTCAGCACAGAAAAGTAATCTTAGGTCTTTAATACCACAAGCTGAAAAGACTTGCAAGTAATAAGTAGTTGTCTACTTGTAGAATTCCAAATAAATAGTTAATGATTACGTCTAACAAGTTGTCACGTTCATAGATGCAGTACAGTGGAATTAGATCGTTATATCGAGGTATCGTTATAACGAGACGCCCGATATAACGATATTGCCTTAAAATAACCGAAAATATCTTTATATCGGGGTAAAATTAACATGTGCTTTTTACTACTGTACATATTGTTTAATTAAACTTGTAATGAGTATCAAATGACTCACAATTTGCAAAGCATTAGACGTTATCAAGGTTACACATCAAAGTCTGTGGTATGAATCGTAAAAGGGAAACAAAACAAAACTTAAACATTTGATGTTGTATCTGTGTACTGATGCTGTAATATCGTTATATCGGGGAAGATTTTACGCTCGGTACGCTAAGAACTCAGCGTTATATCGGGAATATCGTTATATTGAAGATCGTTATATCGGGGTTCTGTCCCATACATTTTACTGTAACTTTTGCCGGGACATAGCATGTTTATCTTTTTACCGGGGATATCGTTATATCGAGGATCGTTGTATCGGGGTTCCACTGTAATAACATTTCCCTATCGCACGAACCATCCACCCTCCCCCCTCAGTTGCTACCTGTACCAAACCTGTACCGTCCTACAAACATTGAACGCACTCGCCTAAGCTTCGATTACCCCTAGTATTATTACTTAGTCATATTTTCGTTGCTCGACACCGACGATTGTGACAAAACTTTCACCGGGATCAGTAGATTGGAATGTAGATCGTGACCTGAAGTGCGAGGCATCTCGATTTCTTCAGTGTTCAAACCTGGTGTGGTATCGCATACTCGATTCCCATCCTGCCATGTACACAGCTGCTCCAGCTTCCTCCGTAAAGATGTATTCATTACGCCGTATATCCAAGGATTGACCGCGCTATTTGCCTGGAGCATATACGGTACAGAAAGCCCAACCAAACGTGGATAAGTCTTTCTTATAGCAACTCGATACAAAAAGATAGCGGTGAAGGTGGGCATCCACATAACCACAAATGATAACACCAGAACATAGAATGTTTTGGTCAGGTTCACTTCATGGATGCTGAGACCGTGATGGGACGAGACTTGATTATTGTGTTGACGAATACAGCGTGAAACATAATAGTAACTATACGCTATTATGATGAAACTGTTGATCATGAATAGAATCACGGCCATTGAAGCGAACACCATCTCCGCTGATTCTTCAAAGAAATGCCAATTGCAGCACGCCATTAGCGGGTTAAAAGCCATTTCTGCCCAACCTCCGATGACAGGAATCCAAGTAAAAATAGCCACAAAGGTCCATAAGCTCGCAAGGTAGAAGACGGAGCGGTGAACGCTAAACATCTTCTTATAACTGTTTGACTTTAAGATGCAATAATACCGGTTAATGGCTATCAAAGCCATAGTTGGCATGGAAACAAGCGTGAGAAAATGCATGAAGAATCCGCCCAGTTCACAAATAGCAGAATTGTAGGGCATTACTCCAGTAATAAGTGATCCGAGAAATAGGGGTCCAGGGATGCATGCATTCAAGAGATCTGTTGCAGCTAACACAGCAATGTAAATAGTTGTCGTTGTGCGGAGCCTTGGCCTCTTGAACACAATTACAATGATAAGCAAATTGCCCACGAAGGAAGATAAGAGAAAAACCGCAGATAACACTGACTCAGTAACGACCAAGGCAGTACTTCGTGGAGGTAGCTCCATTGGTATCAGAGCGGGGTGGCACAAGGTGCTATATTCTGTGATGTGTCTTAATCGGGAAAACCAGCTGTCACTAGGAAATTAATAAAATATTCAATCATGTAAATGGTTTTTTTTCACCCTTTGTCCTTAAATTGCAATTTAATCCTTGCAGAAAACCAGCTTATGATTTACTTTACGGTAATGTCGGTACCATGTTTAGTGGAATATTTCGAACTGACGGAAAAGGGTGCTTTTCTATGTATAATTTAGAGTACGCTTTCTTTCACATGTTCCATACTGAAGAAACCTCAATTATCCACGAACAAACGAATGACAGATGAGAATAATTAACAAAGAAATAAATAAAAGATCTCGAAGGTTTCTAAAAAAGAAATGTCCAGCAGAAATTGAAGCCACGAATCTCCAAAACCATTATTCGTTCGGAAGATTGATATGTTATTAAAGACTATGCTTCCTGTCACTAACAGCAAACGTCAAACTAGAAATTAGCAAATGATGGTTGACTGCAATATCACTGAAACTTGATGCTAGTGATTGTTTCTCCTTTGTCGGCGTAGTTATCGAAGAAAGTGCTGAGGAGGTAGAAAATAAAATCACGCAGGATCAAGAAAATTGTCGGGTGTGGCTTTTATGAAAAAGCAGCAGGCTATACCTTTTTCACTAAGAAAATTACTTAATTGTCTAAGAAGTACGAGGATCACCCCTCTATTTCGTCAAAATTTACCCTTCATTATTTGTTCATATTTCTTTTTGTAGTGGTTATTAAGAAATTCTCAAATAAAGGGATAAAAAAATCACTGCTCTATGAAATTAACGTGTGTTTGAAAAACCAACTAGATTAAGTGTTTAATCAAGTTAGGATCGATTGCACAACAATTCTTACCTATCCAATGCTATTCTGGAAATCTGACAATGACGCTCACTGAACTGAAAGGCACCAGCCGAACTAGAGATGACTAAGTAATTGGCAGTCACTGCGTAACAAAATATTCGGCTTATTTTGTATTTGCAAGTAACCATTAAAATCCCCTACAATTGTAGGTACATGTATGCAAAGCTAGGAATGAAGATTTACACTGAAACCCGTGGAAAATGCAAACTTGTAGAGTATTTTCTTTGTTTGGCAGTAGGTGACTTGTTCATTCGATGAAGCGATCCAACCTTTGGGCAGCTGGCGAAAAAAACGACAACAACTGCATGAGATAACAAGCAAAACGCGTTACGTACCTGTGTGTTAGATATCCTGTCTTTCAATCGGAAACGGATAATATCAATTATCAAAACGACATGCTTAGCAGGGAACATGTGCAAATGGGAAAACTCAATTAACGATATTATTTAAACACGTACAAGTACAATGAAAATGACTTGACAGTCAAATAATTATTGCTCGCGATAATTTAACATTGACGTTTCATAATTTTCGATTCCCCCACGAACAAGCCTATCCGATTGGCTCGTTTGGTCACTTAGAATTAGGAAATGTCAATATTCTAAATTATCATGTAAATTGCCAATTCCGTAAATTTTATTATTCGGAAAGAAACTCGGCATTGACAGTAAACCCCAATTTTCGGTTCTACCGTCTTTTTAAGAAAGTTATTTGATTAGTTGTAACCAAAAAATGTTTAGGCTTCAAGTTAAATTTTTTTAAAAAACTTTATCTCCAAACTGAGTGTTGTGTGCCAACAATCATATTTACGTTCATATCTAACTTCAGTTTGCTGATCAGTTTGCTGATCATCGGTCCATTGCGAATCAATGAGATAAAAAAAACCTGCCTCGCTGTGCTAACTGTAACTTTAACTGTACAAACCATGCAACGATTTTTAGCACTATTAATGCGAAAATGACATTTTTTGACGAAGTGTAGGAGAGCAGCAGTCTTCACTTTTTGGCTCATTTGGTATTTAATTAAAAAATGACTCGACAAGTAACACTGAATTGAGCAATAGCCGGCCGTTTATTATATATATTTGCATTTAATTTTGCTTTCAACGTGAGGAACAGTCATAAAATTGATAAATTACATTTTTCAAGTAACCGTCCAATTTTCGTTTTCCCAATCTAGACATGACTATACTCAAGAGAGTATTTCCTTTTAAAGCTCGAGACATTCATGCTCAGGCACTAATTTTAATGAGACGCAGGATGTTTTTGTATCTGACGATAGTTCCGTCGTCACATACACAACCTGTGTTAGGAAAACAAAAGATATGAGCGAATAACGTCAATACGCATGAGTTTTCAGTGCAACATGAAGATGCAGCACGTACGAGATTTCAACTGGTAGCGATGCGCTGTCCTTTTTCAGACACCCGTGGGCAGTAAGGAAGAGAGATGAAAGGACCTAGAACATATCGAACAAATCCTTTCCTAGCTAGCGGCTCAGTCCCGCCCCCAGGCTTCTTTTCTAGAGTACTGCGTAAAAAAAAAAAAAAAACACTCCGACGTATACGAAAACTCCACTTTTAAAACGACTAGTAGCTTAGTTTTTTGTAAAGAAAGTGGACTGGCGCGGGAAAAGATACCAACACAAGATAAGTTCCAGTCCTTTATCGCATGTCCACGCATACTATGACATCTTAGTTGACATCTTTCCTCTTTGAAAAGAGAACATAGGTGACAACCGGTCTAGCGAATAAAAGTCCCCGACGGTAATCAGTTCTGAACTCAAGGAGAAATAATTATTCTTCACAAAGCGAGCAGGTCTTGTACAGTCATCGGAATTCAACAAACTTTAACTGGTGTACAACCTGAATTGCCGGTACAGCATAAACGAAGACTTAAGATACTATTCCATAAAGCGGGCAGGTCCTTGTCTGGTAGGTCCTGGGGGCCCTGGCCTGGAACCTACAACTAACCCCAAGATCTCGCACAAGATCGGACATAATACTCTGAGGTGCATTAGTAGAATCTGGAATATCAGAAGATACTTTAAGAGATGGTTCATCAGATTCCATCTTCAGAATCAGTCACAACTTGTACAGTGATGACAGGACGAAGGTGTCGTCTATTTCGATGGAGAAGTGAGTTTGACTGAGTTTAGACTTCATTCGATCTGGGGTGCTACTTTTGATCCTTGGGTGGTTTGGTCTTGTGTATGATGCATAGGTCCTACTGTCAGGAGAATAAGATGGTGAGTTGTGAATCTATAGGGGTAGCTCTTAGACACAGCATTGGCATGTGTGGGTCCTGTTTAGATTTCCTAGCCTTGACTAAAATGTTTCCTGTCGCTCAATGAACCCATGCAAGAGATTGCAGGTATCTCGGGCTCGAATTCGAAGTTCTGTGCTGAAAACGCCATTTTTCGGAGAACTACTCGTAACTGTGAGAGTCATACTTGGGGCCATTGTCAGAAATTATTCTGGTATTCCTTGTTCAGACGGCATTACGCATTTTGTACATTTTTAGTGAATTATTTTCTACTTTCGAATGCCCCATGATGCTGTATTTGCCCCCCCCCCCCCCCACCCCTTCAGTTCAGGATCAGTAGAGTGGAATGTAGATCGCGACCTGAAGTGCGAGGCATCTCGATTTCTTCAGTGTTCAAACCTGATGCGGTATCCCATACTCGATACTCTCGATTCCCATCCTGCCATGTAGCTTCTTCAGCTTCCTCCGTAAAGATGGATTCATTACGCCGTATATCCAAGGATTGACCGCGCTATTTGCCTGGAGTATAAACGGTACAGAAAGCCCAGTTGCACTTTCTTCAACGGTTTCTGCAACTGGTCTCGCAACGTTTTTGGCCCTTGCAAAATGCAAGGTATGTTACAACGGGCAATGGTTCTTGTAATTTGTCTCGCAATGGCATTGCGCGACAAGTTGCACGAACATTTGCACAGTGTAACAGCGCCTTTAGATTAAAGTGCGTTTGAAGCGGTTGATTCCTAGGAATATCACAAGGACCTGTGCTCAAGCAATTCTATTAGTTTAGCGGTCCCGACCGAAAACGGCACTTTCCAAGATAACGCGCAGAAGCTATTTTAAAACAATTTACCGGAATCTAATAGAAATTGTATGAATACAGAACTTTTTAAAGACTTTCAAAAAATTTTTTACCTACTAGAGTACAAAGCGAATAGTAGATCCGTTGATTACACCATTAATATTGTAATTATTACTTTGTTCGAAGAACGTTTTTTGGTCTCTTATTATTGTTATTATTCTTGCTGGGGACGCGCTGTGGCTGCGCATGCGTAAGATTTCTTTGACACGTAGAAGGCAGGCCAAGTAGGATTCGAACTCGGTATCCTCTCATTCAAAGACAATCGCGATGACCACTGATTCCGGACGCACTACGCGACAGATTGACGGGGGAATACGTATTAAACAATTGTGTGCATGACCGGAAACGAGTTTTTGTGTTTTCGTTATCCGGTCATCGTATGACTCGGTACCACATATTACCGGGCTGATTATATACTTTTCTAATTCTAATGGTATTTTTGAGAAAAAGTATTTTTAGATACCATCGTAGAAAGTTGTAAAGTATTTACATGTACTGGTTTTGATTGGAGTCAACGCTGTTCACAACAGTTTTAAATGTGAACACATATTCTGCGACTTTGGACTTGGGACTACGGAATTGAACAAGATATTGTAACATAAAAAATCACTGAAGTACTGTGAATTTTAAAGAAAATCGTATGAAATTCCTTCGAACGAAGTGTAGGCTCCCGAGAGAATCTCGAACCTATGGAGCCTGGAAGTGACATTTTGTCAGCGGTCTCGTCAACTAAGCAAACGTCCGCCATATTGGATTTTATGCCTTAGTCTGCCTTTGTGTGCCTGATAGTGTTCTGATCATAATATTTTTGAAAGTTTGGAAAGTGTAACGTTGTCGAGCTTCAGCAGGATGGATCGAGGGGCTCCTATTAATTGCACAGCAGGCGCTGTTCCTGTAAAAAATGAAAAAGGTAAGCTAAAATTACACGGCAATTCTGTGGTAGCGTTAATTATCGTATGTTGTGCATCGCAGACGCTTTCAAGATTGCTGGCTATTTTGTTCTTTTTGCTTTCTTAACACGTTTATTATGTGATTGCAATTTACAGGAGAATTAACCATGAAGAAAGTGAAAGTTAGTAGATACGTTGCTGGCAAGCGGTAAGATTGCTTGTTTGAATATAGGAGTGAATTCTCTTATCATTCAAATCATCGTTTGACACGGACTACTCGCTTCCCCCCCCCCCCCCCCCTCCAATTTCTAGATGTATTCATTAAAGAGTAATTCACCACGCCTTAATCTTAGTGAAATATCAAGCTCCCTTCAAGTGTACTGTGACTTCAGGCTGTACAGTATTTGTTTGTCACAAGCCCTTCAAGCTCATGCAGCCAGCTGGTCGACTGGCAAAGATACGTAGACCACAACATTGGGAACTTCTTGTCTTACTTTTTGAGAAAAGTGTTTGGGTTCTTATTTACATGTGGCGTTCCACGGTGTTAACTGCTAAGGAAGTGAGACAGGGCCTACTGTACAGTTTAGAAGCCTTATGGGATGCACGAAAGTAAAGAGGGTGACCTTGAGGTTGGGGAGAGATTTTGTGTGTGGAAGAAGCAAGAAGCAAGCTGGTAGATTAGTGGAATCGGTGGAGGAGTTGTGTGAAGAGATGGAAACGGTGAGAGGATTCTGTTATTTGAGGGATAGGGTGAATGCAAGTGGTGGCTGCGAGGTAGCTGTGACAGCAAGAGCAAGAATTGGCTGGGTGAAGTTCAGGGAATGTTGAGAGCTGCTGAACTCAAAAGGTTCTCGCAGAAGGTGAAAGAATGGTTTATTGGAGTTGTGTAAGAGTGGCGATGTTATATGGGAGTGAGACATGGTGTCTGAGGGAAAATGAGATAGCAATTTTGAGAAGGACTGAGAGAGCAATGTGTGGTGCAAAACTGATGGAGAAAAAGAGGACAGAGGACCTGATGGAGATGTTGGGATTGAAGGAAACAGTGGTTCAGATGGCAAAGGCAAATGGAGTGAGATGGTGTGTTGAGGAGGGATGATAGGCATGTTCTGAGAAAAGCATTGGAGTTTCGAAGTAAAGGGCAAGAGGAAGCGAGGACGACCAAAGTAGACATGGGAGGACGCAAGTGGAGAAGGAGAGCAAGAGCGTTGGTTTGGAGAAAAAGGACACTATGAATTGAGCGAGATGGAGAGTGGGAGTTAGAAGATTACTGACAAAGTGGGGTAAATCTGGCCACCCCCGTTTACGGGGATAAACCCGGATCAAAATTGGATTGATTGATTGATTCTTGTAATTATGCTATACATTACATTGTAAATGTGTATTAAAATTGTAATTATTCCACAACCCTTAGACCAGAATATGCTAAGTATTCAAGTGACGAAGAAGATGAGGAAGAAGATATGTTGGGAGAACCATTTGTTAAAGAACGTGAAATTGATGAACAAGAAATGGACAAGGTATCTAGCTATTTTGTTGATCTGACTGCTTTGACTCTCGTAATGATTGTCTGCTGTCTGAATGCTGTAAGATTCCAACACAAAGGTGCAATCATTGTGTACTGTTTAGAAGACCATACAAAATTTAATGTATGTTCATGTACCTTATCTAACATGCATATGCATATGAATGTTATCTTAAAACTCCACCTACATGTACTATGATCATGGAAGTATTATACAGGCTGACGTCCTACAGTGTATCTCAACCCAGAAAACGAAATGTAAACTGCTGTGTGACTCTGTGTGATACGCGTACAATGTATATGCACCGGCATAATATTATATTAATATATACATTTAAGTCCACTGCATGTACCATTGCAATTGCCATTACATTTACTTGCAAATTCATGCTCACAATGATATTGTTGATACAGAACAGCCTGAAAACATTATAGGGAAATGGGGGTGGCACTTTCAGGTTCCTTCTGCAGGTACCGGAGCACAGATAACGTAAAACAAAAGAAACAAAAGACAGAAAACAAAACAACACCAAATAAAGACTAGTCCCAAGTGACCAAAAATACAATGCCTTCCGGTACATGCAGAAAGACCCCACTTTCATGTTTCAGCAGATGTTTCCTTTAAGTGATTAAATTTACTGTATGCCATTTGTTTTCTTTTAAGTTTTCCTTTTGTCTTTTGGGAAATAATTGAACTACTGCATTTAAGTGATTCAAGTGTCTTAAAGTACTTTCTTGGATATTGTGTTGTGTAGGTTTTCCAGAAAGCTGAGAAAACAGACAGAAGGTTGCGTCGACTTCAAGAAAGAGTTAAGGAAGAAGATGATGAGATGTGAGTATTACTGACCAAACTACACTGTAGTGACTTGACTTACAGTACTGCTCAAAAGGAAGCTACCAGTCTCAAGAGTGGCATAAATTTTGATAAAAGTCCGACGGCTACACGAACGTTTGCAAATTTAAACGACAAAATGACGCTCTTGTCAAGCATGAAACAAGAATCAAAATTACAATACTGTTAAAAAAGAAATCATGCCAATTGAGTAATGTTTGGTGTTTTTACTGCCGTGGTGTTGTAAACAGACCTCTGTGAAATTCTGTATGAAATAAAGCAAATTTTGGATAGTTTGTGTTTTTGTTATGATTTACTAAATTAATACTAAACAAATTGCATTCTAACGAGCAAACAACATTACCGGCACCTAAAACTTATTTACAAGGTAATGTTGTATTAAAAATTTTCATTGTTTTCTAATTCAACTTAACACTTGAACAAAAATTAAACTATGTACATGTCCTAAAAATAAATGATTAATATTACACCTTTTTTCCTTTGCAAAAATTTGCTAAATACGACAACCCATTTGCGACATTGCGTTATCGGACTTAGATTTTATGGGCGGGGTGGTGGTTTGAATGTCGACATGCATTTGGAATGCATGAGTTTCACAATAATACAGTGTACACTGCTGTCAATTGCATTTTTCATTACACTTTTCAAGTCAGGTGCTCCGTTTTGGAGCAAGAGCTTTTTCGTGAACATGTTAATTAATCTTCGGAAAAGTTTCCGTTCAAGCACACAATTACAGTTTTTCGAACTGTCTCGTCCCTAGAGACGAGACGCCTTTGTAGGTTATTTTCCACAACTTTCTAGTTTCTTACAATGTGGTTTCTTAACTTTGCAGATCTTGTGTAACATCTTTCTTATCAAATATTTTGTCTTCCTTCATCAGGGAAGAAGGTCACAGACGTCGTCCACATGAGCCTGAAGTGGTTGCCATGGGTGATGAAGAAGTATCTGGAGAAGAGGTACATTGTACATGTACACTGTCTATACATGTGTATTTTAAAGTCCTCATGAATTATTTTTGATTAAATTTGTTTCATTCTAGTGACCATTTCTTAAGTGTCTGATATGTACAGTATAGTGGATTGTTATACTTTCTACTTTTTGTACTTTCTGACTTTGTTGTTTTCCTAAGCCCATCTCCGCTCTTTTTCTCACTTTTTCTTCTCAGTCTCATTAATGAGTCCTAAGGCAACTATGAAGCACCGGAATGTATACCAATAATAATTATTAATCGTGTTTTTTCATGTCTTTGGATATCTAATGAAATGCAGTGCACCATTCCCCGGTGAGAAGGGTACAATACCTTTTGTGGTTCAAGTTTTTTCGTGGTTTAAAAAAATTAATTTCAAACCAGTTCAACTTAGATTTTTCTTTGTCTAGTATTCATTACAATCTGAAACAAAACAAAATGAAAATTGAATTGGATTAAAAAAATTGAAGCCCAACAAACATGTATATACAACTTGATTAAAATACATTTGATATGCATAATAAATTATGTATTATTCCATTAAAAAAATGTACATGTAACACTGAATAATTCAGCATTTATTCTTTGAAAACTTCATCAACTCGTGCCTCTTGCTTCAGGGTATCCAGACACCTCGAAACAAATTATTCAGCCTTCGGCCTAATGCTTTCATATATTTTTCAGTGTCTGGATACTCAGAGGAAGCACTTGAACTCTTTTTTGCTATACATGTATTACTGCCAAACAATAATTATCTTCACACAAGTTGTGTGTGAAGCTAAATGTACATTGTAAGGTCCTCTTTGTTTTCTGCCAAAGGATGAGGGGAATCAAAGACGTGTGCAGAGAATGGAAGAGAGCAGGTGGGCTTTTGAGGGTGTTTTCTATACAATTCTTGCCACACATTGGGCATTACTAAACCACGCAACAGCGAAAGACCAAATTAATACTTAAAATTAATTTGTATCAAGATTGCGCATCGAGACTCCTTCCACTGGAGACCGAGCCTACCCTCTTGCAGATGCCACTAAATTCTCAACAGGACCAACATCTGCTGCATTTGTTTCCTTGTGAGTTGCGGTGTTTGAGAAAAAAAAAGTAAAAAGAAGTAGCTGTTTTGGTGTTTCATGGTTTAGTACCTGGTAATGCCTATACAACTGCTACCATACTGCATCTATTAAAATTGTGTTTTTAGCTCCCTTTGACCCTTCGGCTTGTTTAGAGTTCAAAATCCTTTTGATGTTTATTGAGCTTAAAGTAGGTCTTAATTTGTGAAGAAATGTCTTTTCTTTAAAGGGAAGCCCCAACACTTGTTTAACATTCATGTGTGCCAACTTGTATTCTTACATGTAGACTAGTGAAATAATGATTTTTCCCTTATTTTTTTAGCGATGAAGGAGAAGAACATGAAGAAGAAGAAGAAGAAGAAGAAGAAGATTTAGATGAAGAGGTTTGTAACAGTTCCATTTCTTAGCTGAAACTGTTTTGGTGTTAATTTTATGTTATTGTTATTGCGCAAAGCTTGTCAAGATTAGAGTGCATTGCATTAATTATTATCAATTAATAATTATTAGGGTTAAACTACTGTGTGTGTAGCATAATGTGATGTACAAATTATAAATCTTCACAAGAGAATGTGCCCTTTTTTCTTAGGCCATAGAACGAAGAAGATCAATGCTGAGGGAAAGAGCAAGACAGAAGGAATCAGAAAAGGTACAACCTGTGTAGTGTAATTGATTTAACACAAAATATTTCAGGAATAAATAGCATTTGTTTTGATTTCTGTACATTTGGATCATTCCATTTTACCCACTACTGTACACTGAACAGAAGTCCTAAATTACATGATGTGCTGTGCATGTACATGTATTACACTGTAATTTTCCATTCATTTGAAATCTAGTGAAGAGCTGATAGTCTGGAATGAAAATAATAATGATTTTCTGTTTCAGGATTTGCTTGACCTTGAGGATGAAGCAAAGTCTGATGAAGAAGAAGAAGAAGAGGAGGTAATTTTCAAAATCACCGTTTTTATCGATTTTTTTAAATGAACTTTTATGACTTCTTTGGTTGTGGATCGCTGTGCATTAAGGCAAATTTACATACATCCCGTCAGTGCTCGGGCTCTTTGCACAGTCGTTTGCCCAAGTTTGATTCAAGTGGGATTTTTGGAAATGACGAGCCAATCAGACTATTTCTAGTTGTGTTACAGTGTGCAGCAAAAGACTGGAATTGGGCCAAATATTTATGTACATGTAATGTGCCCATGAGAAAGATAATGCACTAGTTTCATTGAAACAAAGTACATTATGCACATCTACATATATACTGTAATTAACCTACTACTGTTGGGTAGACAGGTTTGGATCAACAGATCTTAGCATTCACTGTGCAACTGTACACCAAAAAATAATGTTAAAAGAACCAGATTAATTTAACCCTTTGATACCCAAACCGGCCTGAACCAGCCAGACTTTTACTTTGTCTAATGCCAGATAGTTTTATTTGTCAATGGGTTAATGAATTACAGTTTTGCTTTATTCATTTTTCTGCCCTTGGAGTATGACTAAAGTTCCAAGGAAATCAAACAGGACTCATTTTTGTTTGGACTTTATCTAAAGCTGTAGTCAGTAAGAGTTATGCTTTTGTTATGTGTTAGAATTAATTTTTTTTTTGGTTTTGTGTTTTCCAGTCCTCAGAATATGAAGAGTACACAGATTCAGAGGAAGAAGCAAACCCAAGACTAAAACCAGTGTTTGTTCGAAAGTGAGCGAATGACAAACTTCATGAGCTAACAAAACTGTTTGTAAATGTTACATGTATATTTTTGAAGTTGTGATGTTTACATGTTTCTTTTTAGCAAAAACTCCCACCCCTCCCCTCCACCTTGCCCCCTCCCCCCCCCCCCACCCCCACACACACACACATGGAGGGAATTCGAGATTTGTCTGTTTCCTTTGGTCGTTATTTCTTATGATGTGGATGTACATGTAGCTTTGTGGTTCAGTCTGACTCGTCCCAGAAAATGCACTGGTAGCATTTTAGAACAGCAACCATGTTGCTACCTGTTCACTGATTTGGTTACAGATGCAATCAGGAAGTTTGTTATTCTTTTTAGGAGTGACAGAATTACAGTACAGGAACGTGAGAAGATGGAACTTGATCAAGAGAGAAAAGAGGAAGAGAAAAAGAAGGCAAATGAGGAAAGAACAAAAACTTCTCGCAAGGTACACGTCTAAGCCTTTGCTATAATTGGAACTACACAACCAAGGTACATTTGTATGTTACCGTATTTACTTGAATAAGCGCCGCCCCCGATCAAGCGCCGCCCTCAAATAACTGCCGCATTTGGGACAAAAAAGCAAATAAGCGCCGCGGTCCCAATGCGGCGCTTATTCGAGGAGTTTCCTCAAATTAAAAGAAGCTGAAAAGCAGCTCTAACACAGCATGGAGAATTTCTTTGCATCAAAACCGGTCTTCTTGAGTTTAAAGTGATTGCACAGTACACAGTATTTCACTGCTCTTCCATTAAGTAAAATGCCGTAATAGTCAAATGGTCAAAGGCGTTTCTGTTAATCACCGTACAGAAATATTTCTGTGTGGCGTCCAATTTTTAAATAATCGCCGCCCTCGAATAAGCGCCGCACTTGAGGCGCAAAAATTTGAATAAGCGCCGCGCGCTTCGCTTATTCGAATAAATATATGTACATTGCGCAAGGAGTAGTAACTTTTAATGGCTATTTGGTCTTTTTGCTTTTACAGCTTGTGGAAGAGCTTCTGAGAAAAGAATTGCAGGAAGAACAAGAAGGTACAGTATGAGTATATAACAGCAGTTCAGCAATCCCCCCTTCGAAAACGTTACTTATCCATTAGAAGGAAGGAAGAAAAGGAGAAATTTTCTGAGAAGTATCCACAGCTGTTATCCATGTTTCGGTAGCCTGCGTAGCTGTCGGTATCGTTGGCGCGAGAAGCAAATTAACAAGCCACAAAGCCGGCTTCGCGGCTCGTTCAATTTGCGTCTCGCGCCAACAATAGGGAGCTTAAGCGCGCGCGTTTGTGAGACGCGGACTGCAACCGGAAGAGAACATTTCGCTTACCAGGGCAGTGGTGTCTCCCAGATTTTTATATTAATCATCTGTAATAGAGAAAAGATACTTGCATGTACTTAGTACTGTAAATGTGGTTGTGTTAAGACAGGTTAAAAGGGAAAACAGCTCACTTTCGGTTGCCGTCCGCGTCTCAAAAACGCGTTTGCTTAAGCTCCCTAATACCGATAGCTACGCGGACTAATGTTTTGGAGTCTGAAATAGGAAAGTCCTGATCTGCAAAATAATTACTGATGGTGAAAATTTAGTCTCTTTAGATGAGGAAGAAAAGCAAAAGGCACTTTACTTATAACCATTATAATAATAGGTCGCAAAGAGTCTCCGATGTTGTGGTTTGCCTTAAATTGTGACATTTTGCGCACGTTTTGTGTTAGAAAACTGCAAGAAAGTTAACGATACGACAGAAATGATGCCAGCTGTATCTTAAGATTATGGTGTTGTTGAAAATACCGAAAGGGCTTGTCAAAACGCGCCAGCTTCAGACATTACACTGCAAGTACGTGTATTACCGGCTACTGAAGTAAATAACTCATCGTCGAACTTTTGTCGACCTTGATTTGTCAGTAAAAAAAAAAAAAGAAAGAAAGAAAGAAAGAAAGAAAGACAAGGGTCCTTTCCCGTCTTCTTTGTTACATTCTTGTTGTATCGAAAATCCTCTTAAAAATCCAATCTATGCATACAATGTATTGTACTGTGGATTGCATCCATCCATGGATTATCACTTTTTATTAATTTCTTTCAGTTGATGATGTGGAAGACGTTATAATAACAGACGATGAAGATGATGAAGAGGAGGTGAGACAAGTACACATCTTGTTATCTCTTACGTTGTTAGATTTTCTTGTGCAATTTTCTTGAACAACATTTCATGATGGCGTTGAATATAGCGTCAGTTAGGGTTAGAGACAGAACCCCTTGCAACTTTAAAAAGATTGATTTTTTTTTTTGCTGTATTTAGATATTAAGCTAATTCACAATCACCTCTCTACTTAAGAAATCAGAGAGTAACAATAGATTATGTGCACGGCGGCCATGTTGGAGGACCAAAACAATTAAAGATATTTGCATAAAAATAACATTTATTCCTCAATTCATTTTTTTTGTTTCGGTCCTCCAATATGGCCGCCGTGCACATACTCTATTCAAAGGAGACAAACATGCCAATTGCCACAGGGATACCAGTTTGCCATTTGGGA
>NC_090892.1:3103000-3108000 GCF_036669925.1 Montipora capricornis
AATACTTGGCAGTAAGTATTAGCAGGGACCTTTAGATCGGGGGACGAGACCACCGCGAGTACGAGTTTTCAGTACTGTGCATGCGCAAAGAGTTTAAAGGCCGGTGTTTTTCGAAGTGTGCGTGTTCAGAACGGAAAACTCGTACTCAAGGCGTCCTCGTCCCACGGGCTAAAGTGCTCTTGTGTGCTTTATTTGTTGGTGGAAGTATTCATCAACGTGCCGATCGCTTTTGCGATGTTTTGAGGGGAAGACAATGTGGGAAAGGTCGTTGTGCCCCGTGTCACGGTAGTCAACAACTAAAATAGATGAGACGCCATGTATTCGAAAGCTTTTGAACAACAAGCAATCATGATACCGGATGTTGAGCCATTAATTTATAGCCTGACTTTATGGTGAAAACGTCGCATTTTATAGATAAAACGTGAAGTTGTAAATAATTCTGATTGGCATGCAACGGATAATAGACAGTAAAAAAAAAAAGTAAAGTGGTGCATTTATATAGCGCCCTTATCACTAACGTCTCAAAGGCGCTTTACAATGATCAATTTACCCCCAGCGGACTGGAAGCATATACAGGCGCAAATTGCTGGCGCTTCTAAGCAGTCCATGCATGCTGGTACTCATTTTACCGACCTCGGAAGGATGGAAATCTGAGTGAACTTTAGCGGGAAAGAAGGTCGCCAAATATTCCAGTCTCGGCAGAACCGGAAATGGAACACGGGACCTCAGCGTTGGAAGGCAGAGATCTTACAACTGCGCCAACCCCTCCGCTACAGTGACGTACGTAAACTTGGAAAAGTATCCAGAAAAAAAAAATGAAAGAGAATGTTCAGTTTTGACTGTTTTGTAAGGCTGTTTTCCAATTACAATACTTGTAAACTTCCCTTGCTATCCTTAGGGAGCTTTCTTTATTCATTAATAGTCGCAATTTCAGAATTACAGTCATTTCTTTCTTACAACGTATACCCTGGCAGCACTTGACTTGCTATTAGCGACTTCTAGTTAGCCTGTATTTACAGCAATGTAATATTAACTTGTAGTAAGAGTGGATTGAATGCAATCTTTGCCGCTTCGGTGATTCTCACGAGACGAGACTGTTCTCGCGAGAAACGATACGAGATTGAAGGGTATACTCTCGTGATAAGACGGCCATGTTGGTGGCAAAACAATAGAAAATTGTAGCTCAAGTTGTGCATAATAATAGAATCAAATTCCCAAAAGACTTTTTTTGCTATTGTTCTTTCCACCAACATGGCCGCCGTGACGTCAGATGCAATCAAAGAATAGCCCTTATCGGAGTTATCAGCGGTTTTACCACATAAACGAGGCTAAGGGGTCATTTTGTATTGAATTGACCCTTAAGCCTTTTTTGCATGTAGTTTTAAACAAAAGAAAATGTGCCCGCAGGCTCAACTCCAATATTAAGGTCCGTAACCAAATCTCCATCTTTTGGCATTCACATGCTCAGTGATCATATTTCGTTTAACATTGAAAAAAATTACATTTAAATGAAAAATAAAGAAACAGTTCTCGTTTGATGGACTGGCTCCCCAGTATGAGCGCAGTTACCCGGCATCATAGTGTGGTCCTCTGAGTGGGATTGGCGTTGCGTGAAAAAGAAGAACCAGAAGTGGACAAACACAAGCTTTGAGGCCGCGGCACTGCATTAGCCAATATGGGTGGCATTTGTTGTTAAGGTTTAGGCTTTACAAACAAGGAATTAACCATATTTTTCTCAAATGTCATCATGTCTCAGTGATTCCTTCAATATCAACGCGATTTCCATCTCAAAAAGACGCTTTTCGTGTATTCATTGCAACTCTGCATGTCTGTAAAACACTAAGAAACCCACTTGTACATTTTGGCTTTCTCAAATGTTGTTTTCGAAGAGTTAGTCCTAACCAGTCTCATTGCCTTACCTTTAATGAAGCCATTTTTTTATGCCTGGGGGGTGGCAGGAGTTGAAGTGTGTATATATTGAAAGGTTTTTCAGTCGGCTTGTAGTGAATTTTATGTGCGTTTGATAGACCCTATTCCGGAATAAGAATACGTGGGGTGATGATTTAAAGCGGTAGGTCTGGCGTTTTGAAACAACAAGGATAATAAAGATATGTTTAAAATAGCATTATAGCAGGTGTTTGACAATTTTAATGCGAATCTCCGTAAGAATTAAGGATTTCTAACTTCTGTTCCATGTATTAATATTCCGGAAGACGGTCAATCGATAGCACCCTTAAGGTCCAGGATGGATTCGTTTTTTAATCGAGAAAAGTGATTTAGTTCTCTGATATCACGGCCGTAAATTGAATGGTAGGATAGAATTTGTTAATTTGTTTACTAAAATGGTCCACCTCTCTCCGGTTCAAATAAGGCTTCATTCCTGAGACCAGAACAAAAGCAAACAGAATGACTGCTGAAGTTGAAAGACGACAGCTGCTCCACCAGTCAATAGACAGGGCCTGAGAAAAAACAAAGACGAAGAAGCAAGTATGCGTCTAAAGAGGTACTTATTAAAGGGAAAAGATGAGAACAAAGGCAGAGGGAAAGTGCTAAAAGTCTAGACGCTCCAAGTGAAAACGAGGGATGCAAGAAACATGGAGGGTGGATACTACATATTCTGATGTGATTAGGACGACCATACTTTACTCTGGTTCATGATAATTTAACCAGCTTGATACAGCTGGATTATGGGGAACCCAGGACCTGATTGTCCACTAGCCAGTGGAAAATCCCCGCACCCCCATACCCGGGGAATATCACAGCATTAGACCAGGCCTGCCTTCTAGATGAAACAAAACCTTTTTTTTGCTCCCCGCCCCCGGGGCAATACAAGACAAAACAAGAGGCCGACCGCAGTCGAAGGCAACACGAAGGCTCCTGTTTCTTAGCTTCTACAGTAACTCACGGCATCTACCGTGACTCACTGCAGGGGTGGGTGACACTCCTAACCCGTTGCATGCACAACTGGTTTCCAGTAATACTGGTACTCATTTTACCCACCACGAATGGATGAAAAGCTGAGTGAACTTTGGAACGCACGAGCTGGGATTCGAACCCGGAGCGCTGGAATACAGTCCGCGAGCGATACCCAGTACGCCACGGGGCAACACAGTACTTAAAAAATCGCATATGGACAATCTTGACCAAAGTTAATGTATGTCAATTATGTTTGCCTCAAATTGAAATTAACTTTGACAAATATGACAATCACCAATGCTGTTCATTTCGCATACAACCAATCTTGAGTTACTTAATTGGCGTTCCAACCTTTATAATCTCTCCAAAAGAGTAATATTTATCACAGGGTTTAGAATAGCCCGAAAACTGAACAGCAGTACTAAATACCAGTTTCCTTGGTGTCAAAACCATTAAAATCGCAGTGACACAATTAAGTTCAGTATTCTTCGCGTGTCTATTCAAGATGGCGTCAAAGGTGAATCTTTGTCGTGTAATCCCAGCTCACCGATACTTGTGTCTAATGTTGTCGAAAACCCCGCATACTGGGACAAAAGAAAGCCTAAAACCACTGGTATCCCCCACTAATGCCCCGCATTGCGGGGCTTCCCACTGACTAGTGCATTATAGGCGTGAGATACTTCAAAAATACCAGTAATTTCCGTGAGATATCTTGAGTTGAGTCCCTAAACACAGTTTTATGTAAGATGTTTCAGCATTCGGTGAGGGTATAAAAGGAGGAATGAGTGTGCGGAATGGCATGTGGCATGACCTGCAGAATGGCATAATCATGCAGGATGTAATATATGCAGAATAGCCCTAACCTTAACGCTAGGCCTAGAGGGATTAGGGTTAAGGTTATTCTGCAGATATTACATCCGGCATAATTATGCCATTCCGCAGGTCATACTGCACGCCGTTCCGCAAACCCATTCCTCATTTTACCCTCACCGTTCAGCATTGCGTTTCTACAGAAAACGGATAGTTTGTCAGCTTTCAAGAACTGCGACAAAAGATCAAGGATCTGTAAGTAAAAGAGAGCGGTTTTCAATATGTAGTGTCAAAAGTAATTTCGGCATTTGTTCTGTTTTGGCATCAATATATACGATCTGTGATTGGCCTACTTCAGGTAGGTAAAACCTTGCACAAATTCTCTCGCTGACACGTTTCCCCCACAATTAGCACCTGCTACATTATTTGCCGTTGCATTATGATTGACTAAGTTTATTTTCTGCGGCTATTTTGATTTTTGTAATCGAATTTTCACTACTGGTACCTGCGCTGGCTGGAACATCAAGTTCTGTTTGCGTTGCTTTGTTAGCCATTAAGGAATTGTGCCTTTCCTGAAGTACAGGGCTTGTGCATATAAGGCTGTGACTTTGAGTACGGGATCTCATGACTTTTGAAGAATGCATAGTCGGAGGCTGCTTCGTCATGTTCTCGTCCTTCATAAAGAACTGGGAAATCTGAAGCAAAAAAGTGGAACAAAGTATTTCTTTAAATTCATGAATATATCTATTGAAAGGAAGTATCATAAAAAAAGCTTTTGGGAATGTGATGAATTAACACAATTCGATGACGGTGAGAATTTTCATGCTTGGATAGTACTTTTCCAGCTTTCTGATCGGGTTCGGTAATTGTCGATTCTCAGCTACGATAGTGATGCCAAGTTGAAAACTCTTTTTGGCGGAAAGCGAAATTTCCCATTGTCCAAACATTCAGGATTTATTAAACTTCATAAAAGTTAATTTACCCATTTACGCTTGTTGAATATCGCGTCAGCCTCTATTCCATGCTATTTTCAGTCCAACCACGAGAATATGCATAATAAATATTGTTTTCTTTAGATATGTCATTACCTTTGGCACGAACACCAGTAGAAGCGTAGCGGTGGTGCATAGGATGTGACACAGCGAAGATATGGCATACTTGGCCTCGTGATATTTTGATCCATCCAGCGCTACGACCACAATTACACCAATTGTCACCAACACGAACACGTTATAAACAGACATTCCGATGTACTTTGCGTCGTTTAGCGCAGG
>NC_090892.1:3113000-3125500 GCF_036669925.1 Montipora capricornis
AACAAGGGATAAAAACAATTTTTCGGAGACCATTGTCTAGGTCATTATAGAACACTATCCCCTCCTATAGCAGAAGGTCCCCTACACAATGACTTAGCTCTCTCCGGTGAGTACAGTGAGTCTTGGATGGCTCGGTTTAAGGAGCTGGGTTCTAGATCTGACAATCGGATAGTGATGATGTCGTACCCCACCTTCTTCGCTAAGGTCCTCTGTTTTTTTTTTCGTTGCCAACAATCATTCCTTCGAGACATACTTTTAATAAGTATCTTTTACTCAGCTTGAAGTGACCACATGTGACCATAAAGTTTCAATGTCTTGCTTTTGACTTCAAAGAAACAATGGGAGTCAAACCAGTTGTGTCCAAAAAAAAGTTTTTCTAGTTATGCGATCCGTTAGGCGTTTCATTGCGCAGAATGGTCGGACATTTGGCATACGTAATGAGGTATGAAAACCACGCAATCAAGCGTGAGCGTTGAATATATGTGGAGATCTCACAATAAGGGAAAAAAGGGGGACTTTCGGTGAAGTGGGCTGTCTAAATTCGACAGTTTGGGATAGGTAGAGATGGGTTTTTTCAAATGGTAGACTGGCTTTTTGTAGTTGAAGGTTAAATCTATAATTCTATCAAAAAAACTAAGTGAATAGAGCGGTTGCAAGAACTATCCCTTTCACTTCAAAAACTGAGCTTTTTTGGTGTTTCTTGTATGGAATTTACCTTCGTTATAATTCATCCTCGATCATGATCTCCTAACATGAGCAACGATCTTCATATGATAGAGCGGTTTATCTAAGATGAGTGTTTTTCGAACTATAATACCAAATTTTCGTCTTGATTTGAGTAGGGATCCTGAATTCGCCCGTGTTCTAGAGTCAATCTATTGTTCCACTGTATAACAACAGTTGCTACGAAAGAACAATAGACCACAGTACTAGGCGTGAAGAGGCACTCATCAGAAACGCAGTCGACCAATAACATCACGAATAAGTTGACCAATAACATCTAAGACCGGAGTTTTTATAGTAACCACTGACGTTACACAAATCACTTGACTATGAAGATCAGGGCTAGTTGACTTCCGCTCAGGACTACCCTCACCCGGACGATCGTACTTCACTTAATTATAAAATGATGATCCATTAAAACGGAAAAAAAATACACCGCGGGAAATTTGAATAATTCTCACACTCGCCACTTCAAGGTCTCGGCACACGGCTTCCCCGGGGTAGCGTTGCGTGAGATCCCAAAAGTCGGCTGCGAAGGAGACTACACACGGTTGGGCGACTAAAAATGTTTCTTAAGCGTGACCGATCGAATCACTTCGGACCAGGAGCTCTTTTCAGAGCTATCAGAACCCCTAGGCCAACCTGCACCATTTGCCGACGGGCGCGATCCGAACTTTTCCCTTCAAATAAACGGAAAAGCGCTGTGGGAATGGAGACGGAGAGAGGAGAATCTGAAGAAACTCTTCGAGGTACTTCAGGCAAACTTATTTAAACTCGACTATAAATTAGGAGCTGCTGCCAACGGTATCGTGTTCCCTTCTTAATACTAAAACAAGAACTTTTGTCAACAAAATGAAAGAAGAAGCAAATGGGAAAAGGCGAGAAAGAACGAAAGAAAGAAAGCGGAGACTTGCGTAAAGATGTCCCTGTATCCAGAGGAAATTTCACAAACACCCCATGACATTGTCGTGGGACTGACGAGATCTAGAGAAGTTAGGAATCTCCATTCTACAATAGAGGAACAAGCAGAAGACCTGTACGAGCAAATGCCGTTAGTCAAGAATCTCATGACATGCATTTGTCAAGTACACTCACATAATTATTTACCATGCACCATGACATGCGCTTCACATCAGTATAGTAATTATTTTCGTGAGAAAGGTGAAAATGACTATTGAGGTGTACATAACACTTGCATGCAACGTTGTTTTTTGAGTTTGTAAGGTGGAGAAATAGTATGAGTCCATTACGCGATTGAATTCCCTCACAAACGTTTTCTTCTTTGTTTTTATTTAAATAGTACTTATTTCCAGTTTTTCCTCAAAGAAATTAAACTGTTAGCATACTGGACTGAAGAACTAGCACTGGAAATGATAGACTAAAAATCTGTCATTACCTTCCCAGATTTTATCCTCCTGAGATTCAAATATATGGAATTCACCCGAAAACGTAAAATGCTGACCAATTCTGAACTCTTTTCCTGCAACATAATTAAATTGAGAATTTTTGAGAGTATTGTGGAAGACAATGGGCCTTGATGAAATTACGAGAATTGAATTTAACGCTCCTTATTTGTGGCGGCGGTTTGCTATAAAATGCACCGTTTGAAACATCTGCACTTTTAAAATTTAACAAAAAGCATGCGCACTATTAAGGCAATTGTAACGGGCTTTGCTCTGATGCAGTGAATCCGTTTAATTTGGGGATATGAGGAGTTTAATTATCCGATGGATGATGAAGGACTGCGCCTCTCAGTTTTATAGACTTTTCAATACCTTGTCTATTTTGTTTTAGTAATACTGTTCCCATTCGTTCTCGTTTTTGGTCAAAACGGACAGATCCCTGCAAAGGGAAAAAACAGAAAATGTTAATTTGAATTTGCTTCACTCCTAACTTATTTAAGTTATTTATTAGATTTTCTTCTAAATATATTTTTTTCCAGTAAATTTCTTTTCTATAACCTAACTGTGCAATTACTCTCTCCCCTAGACCCTTGCGCCATATATCAAACGTAACGGGAAGTGTTGGGATGTAGGGGCCGGCGCGGGACAGCGCAGGCGTGTCCTCGGGGAACGTGATGGGCAACATCAGGTGCATTTAAAAAAAGTCAAGACGAGTCTAACAATTGCTTCCAACTGAATATTGCGCACCAGTTACGATTCTCTTATCAGTCTCCGATGGTCCCATTCATTTAAACTCGATATACGCACACTTAAGTAACATATCAAAGATGTATGCTGTAAACTAGCTAGAAGGTCAAATGGAGTATTGCCTCCCGGGCCCAGTTGTTCGAAAGCCGATTAACGCTAATCCCAGATTAAAACATTACCAAGGAGTTTATTTCTCTTATCCAAAATGTTGTACAACACTGATATTTGGCAAAATTTTACATTAGAGGAAGTCAACCTTGAAAACCAAAAATAACCAACAGAAACTTGCACTGAAAAGTTGAAAAAATTAAACCAACGTTCACGCTAATCCTGGATTAAGTTAATCGGCTTTCGAACAACCGGGCCCTGGATGAGCTCTAAACTTGAACCCGTGATATGGTTACGTGATACTGGTCATATTGGCATACAGGGAGGGGTGGACGGACGTACCGTCGTATGGTCGTACGGTCGTCAGTCGTACCGTGACCAAAACCAAATTTTCTCGCATCGATGGGTTATCATATTTTCTTAACTATGATGCTCCGCGCGTGGAGCTCCACTATTAAGTTTTAAGTATTATTAAAAACTGGATCATTGGATAATGCAATTCGAGAGTTTTGATTGGCAAAGCCATCATGGGTTATGCGCCATTATTAGTGTTTTGTCTACAAACACGGCAAGCATATGCGTGATTTTCTGGGCCTTTTATTTTTATTGTTGTCAGGAGCCCATCTGGAACGTGCAACTTCCATACAGCGTCTGTGAAACGGCGTCAAGTAGGTTTATTTTTAGACTAGCCCTTCCCGCGAATTAGGTCAAAAAACAAAGGCACTTCCGGTTCGGTGACCCTATGACGTCAGCTTAATTTCTTGTAATTGGTCATCGGGCTCCTGTGGGAGTCTCATTAGCGGGAAATTCAATCTAAAAATAACCTTACTTGTGAAAACGTAGTTGCACGAAAATAGGTAAGTTGCACGCTCGGGTTGATGGGCTCCTGTTGTTGTCTAGTTTTCTATATTTTGAGGACGTTTTTAATAAAATAATTATTCCACTCGCGCTTGTTGGATATGAGATGATTATAGCCAACTCGGCGCTACGCGCCTCGTTGGCTATCTATCAATCAGCCAAGTACGTATACACAAACAAATCAACCAATAAATATTGAAATTTCTAAACTTCTTGAAACGGCTGTACTTACAGTTAACCCTTGGAAATTAGCCTTCTCTATTCCGTCCTTGATCTGAAAAACCTGCGCGCTGTCACGATGAAGAAGTTTGTCGTATGTCGTGCCACTCGCAAAAGAAGCGTTCAGTGCCAGAGCGATAACCCATGCTGCATCAAAAGCATAAGCAGAGTCTTTTCTCAATGTCCTCTCCTTAGCAGACTTATGATGGCGCAATTTATTCCAGTAATCTTCAGACGTCTATAGACAATGACCATTGGAAAACAAAGAGGCAAACAAAGAACTAAAGCTCAGGCTCGCAGGTTGTTTTAGTTCAGGGCGACTTGACTGGAGAAGCTAGATAGTTGACAGACTGCTATGTGGGAAGATATTAATCATTATGGTAACATCATTCACGGTGGCATTAAAAAATGGCAACATCCTTCTCACTACTACATGAGGCGGGGGTTCGATTCCCATAAATGGTCTGGAGGTGGACAGGAATAATGGAATAAGAATAACGGAAATTTTGTGGGGTGGAATAACGGAACAACAACTTCCTTTGGATTAATTGATTTGTCAACCGGAATAAGTAGTTTTTTTCAATGGAATAATGAGCTCCTTTTTCTGGAATAATGGAATAACGAAAAATTCAAGCAGGAACAATGGAATAATGAACACCTGATTATTCCTCTTCACTACCCGATATTTGGCGTCACATATGGCTTCAAAATCCTCAAAGATCAATCTACTCCTCACCTGAGAGACTCCTTTATAAATGGTCAATGAAATTAACACTAATTATAATCTCAGGAATCTTGAGACTGATGTAGCACTTCCAAGTCCAAAGACAAATTTCGTAAAACGCAGCTTTAATCTCTGGAATAATCTTCCTCATGAGGCAAAAGCCCCACAATCACTTTCGGAATTTAAACGTAAACGTAATCTTGTCTCTTTGCCTTTTTCTGGATCACGGTGATTCCCTGTGTTATTATCACTTTTTTTATTCTTGTGAGTTGTTAATGCATAGTGAGTTTTTACCTAAGCCCCACTTGGAAACCAGGCCCGGGTTGCTCGAAGCATGGTTGGCGCTAACCGGCGTCAAATACCATGGAAACCTATAGGTTCCGATACCTCTTAACCAACGGTTAGCGCTAACCAGCCTTCCAGCAACCGGCCCCAGCTGTATCGATGTTGAATGTGGTTAGCGTAGCTAAATAAAGCTTTAAATGAAGCTTTACTACCACTACTACTACTACTACTACTACTACTACTACTACTACTACTACTACTACTACTACTACTACTACTACTACTACTACTACTACTACTACTACTACTACTACTACTTACTACTACTACTACTACTACTACTACTACTACTACTACTACTACTACTACTACTACTACTACTACTTTGTTGGTCTCTGAGTACTCTGGTCGCCCCCCCACCCCCCTCCCCCTTTAAAAAAACCAACTTACCATTTGAGGGGATTTGATTTGTTTCCGTTCGATTTTTGTTCAGTGTAGTTAATTAGTGCCTAAGTGCTAGAGCGGTTTTCAATTGAGAGTCGAAAGTAATTGGCGAATTGCTTTGGTTTTGCATTACTTCACTCAGTGATCGGTTCAAAGTTCCCGAGCCACTTTTTCAACCAATCAGAAGTGAGACCAAAACCAATTGTGGCTCGGCGCGTGCACATTTTCCCGCGTTTTGTGTCGGCTACGTGTAATTACTTCGAGTTTTGATTGGTTTACTGGGTTGTCTCCGTCCTTTTTGATTGGCCAAAGTAATTACTGTGGTTTTGGTTTTACGACACTCGATTGAAATACAGGTGACACTTATATCATGTTCCTTATTACTCTGCTAGCAACGGTTTCTTAGCTTGTCGTGTCCATTTGCTGTATTTTTACGGTTGTCTTTATCGTTTTGTAGCGGGGAAAGAAAACTCGAACGGTAAAGGCAGATGTACAAAGACAAGCAAATGGGCACGACAAGATGAAAACCTCTGCTGGCAGGGTAGGTCTTCATCCCATTTTAGTAAGAGACGCGTGATTCAGATCAAACCAGATGAGAGCGGTATTATGCGAACTTACCATTCCCGAAATAGTGTGGTTATTATCCTGACGAATGTCCAGCTTAATTGTGGCAATATAGCGATCTGCAGCTTGTTTTAGGTCATGACTTGTACAGCTTAGTTTAGAGTCGTTATCGAATAGTTTTCTTGTAGGAAACTCGCCAAATATTATCCACGCATAATGTGATCCAAACATCTTCTTTTTGAATGCCTGTAAGAGAATAGGGAATGACATTTGCGTATTCTTGGCCAGTAAAACCATTTTAAAAAGGTGACAAAATGCTAATTCGATATTTGGGGGTTCAAGGTCTAATGAAAAAAACCAGAGGTGTTTCATGATTTAAAATTAGTAAACAATTTACAGACCTCACAGAAAACGTTTCTGGCTCCTATCCAACTGAACTCGCCGATGATAATCCTGGCGTCCAAAGCCTGTTTGCAGCAAAGAATAATTGTCAACTTCCAATTGACATTTACGAGCAGCTGAAGTGAGTTGAAGTGTACTTTACCAAAGGTCGAGATCTGGGTTAACCAATCAGAGCACACGAAAAGCTGCATTCACTTGTGAGGTGTTAAATGTTAGGGAATATTTACATGAGACCGGGACAAACTCAGACCGGCACGAGTTCTCCGGGAACAGCCTCCATATATTTATTTTTTTGGGTTTATATACGCGAGATTGACCTGCCAATGAACTCAGACAGGTATGAATTTTTCTTGGTTGCTGGACCGACACGAGAAACTCTTGTACCGGTCTGAGATCGTAAAGTTCCCATGTACATGTTACGCAAACCCGAGACGCAGTCGAGGGTTTGCATACCAGTCGAGAATTCTCCCAACTCCCCCGAGTGTTTAGATGGGGCTATGGAAACACGGGAAAAAGTTCTCTATTGCTTTTATAAAATGTTTCTCAAAGATAATTCGACAAATGAAAGAAAATGCTGGTTTTGTTACTTTTAGATTGAAACAGATTTTCTTTATACAAGCTCATATTTCCTACCAGCCAATCAAAACGCGCGTCTGACAACACAACCAATCAAAATTCGTGTGATGTCACAGTCGTGTTCCATACTCTCATCTAAACACAGTTATTGACCAATGAGAGTGCGCGTACTATCCTAATTATTTTATAAACATGAATACCTTCATTTTTTCCATTTGAAAGCTGACATCACCGCTCTTCTCGAAGCCCTCAACTGCAATAATGCTAATGTTTTTATTTTCGAGTTCAATCTTCAGTTTATCTACCGTCTGCGACAAAGAAGCAACAGAAGGTGAAAGGGACAGTTTTAGGGTTTTGCGTATGTCCAAGCTTTGACGCCAGTAGTTTAATTCTTGGGTTTTCAAGTGACGTGAAGGCCGCCATGTTTGTGCCCCTAAACAAAGAAACGGCGGCCATATTTGTGTCCCCACCCAATCCTTCGGGAATTGAACTCTACCATTATGCAAACGATTTCTTTTGTTAATGATTCCAAGTTCGAATGAGGCCTAACACTACTGTGAAGCTTTTCATACCCAATTATTCCATCAGGGATCATCACTAGTACGGCAACCGGGCACACACACGCACAGGGGAACACTCTTACCATGCTGGGATTTGTACCGACGTCCTTCCGATTAGATCACTGCTGCTCTACCGACTGAGTTACAAGGCCAAAACGGGAGCTGGTCGTGGGTATGTGAGATCTTATTCACAAGGACAAATTCGGCTCGGCCCAAGCCTAATTTAGATAATCATTAATTGTTGTCCTTCAGTAGCAAATTGAGGTTAATGATTCCAAGTTCGAATGAGGCCTAACACTACTGTGAAGTTTTCATACCCAATTATTCCATCAAAGTTCCAATACTAGAGTTGATCTCTGATGGAATAATTGGGTATGAAAACTTCACAGTAGTGTTAGGCCTCATTCGAACTTGGAATCATTAACCTTAATGTGCTACTGAAGGACAACAGTTAATGATTTCTTTTGTTTTCGTTGAAAAACATTGCTGTTGATCTCGTGCGTGAAAACCAACAATAGTTTACGGTTTCTTACAGAACCAGATGATGTTCAATAATCGCAGAGAGTATTAAAACAAATACACTAAATGACTGAGGCCCAAATTTGGAAGAAGATACTGCGGGTTTACACAGAAAACATCAAATTTAGTTTTGCCTGTCGAATTTATTGTACAGGTCGAACATTTTATTCTACGCTCGAGTTGTCATAACGCACGAATTATCTATCCGCACGCAGTTGGTTCATAACACAAAGGCTGAAATGATTGCAAAAGTAATTCCAATGAGGAATTTCACTTCTATGGCTGATTAGCATTTCCTCTATCAGTGCTTTCGATTGTTTTAATAACAATGGAATGAAATGGGCTCACGTGAAAGTTTGCCCATGCGCAGAGAGGTGAAACTCTCCCTTTAACTTTGATTGGATTGAACTGATGTCAGAAGACATAAAATTTTGTTAAATTTGCGTTTTTTTATAACTTTCATTTCCTTTCATTTTTTTTCATTCGAACGATTTGACCATGTGGCCTGTGTACAGCCGTCCGCTCTCCGAAAAAAGAATTCGAAGAGGAGCGTCTGTGATTTACCGTTGATAATCGTGTTCAATACCACGTGATTTTTCCTAGAATGTGAAGAAAATGACTTAATTGGTTATCACCCCCGATCATTACGTCATTGAAACAACGAGTTTTGATTTACTTTTATTTTTATTTCTTCAAAAAAATATCTTCCGTTTACATCAACAACACCGAGAAACATTCTATTCTCTTTCGCTTCGCTCAGCCTAATAGAAAACATTTCTATTATAAGTAGAAGAGACAAGTAACAAACAAATAGTGGAGGGAGCCGCCAGCAATAGTCACATTTTTACGTACGATGAGTTCGTGTGTACTTTGAATATGGTAAAAAATAAAAATCTTTTTGATGGTCGAAGAGGTTTTACTTTTAATTACGAGCGAAATGAAGGGTAACGTGGAGTGGAATGTAAAGTGGAAATCGATTCTACGTACATTGTATGAATCGTTTGTCAGCGCCGAAGAAACGAAGGGCGATCCTGACGAATGTTCACGAGGTGAATAGCACGACTTTTCACTCGAAGAAGTCTTCCGCTACCCCCATGCCAGTCGATGTAATCCCAACGCCTTGCTCGGACTAGTCAAGCCATTCTCAAGGGAACAAGCTACAAAGCGTGTTGCGCTGGAACATTTGAGATGAGTACTTATCGAGGAAGATAGCAGCTCATCGGCAACGATCGGGCTGGTCTTAAGATCAGCCCAACTTTCTGTACCCGGTTAGAAGAATGCAGAGTGCCTATATGCATCTTGTTCGCTATAAAGCCAAGGAATCTTAAAACTATCGGAGACTCTCTTCAATGCACGTTTCGAATCTATACCGCATTGACCACCATTTTGACAGTTTAGCTCCAAAGAAATGTGAGCAAAGCAAATTTTGGTCAGCGTAGATCACACAATAATTTATGCACAATTATTCCTGAACACGATTACGAACGGTAAATCTCTGATATTTGAGGAGTGCGGGCTAGTGACCACCTGATCAAACTCTTTTGTCAATTTGGCGAACTTTCCATTATTAGGCCTTGATTCAGTTTAAACGTCCGACATCAAAGTTTATCGCCTAGCCTGCGTAGCAAGCCTGAAAGGGAGGAACGGCAATTAGGCCGGGAGGCAAAGCGAGTTCTGAAATGGAAGGAGATTGAGACCCTCTTTCTCTCCCCTTTTAGTGCTTGATACGCAGCTTAAGTTAACCTGGTATCTGGCTAAGCAACTCGGGGCTTCTCACGAAGAAGAACCATTTTAAAAGAGATTTCTTAAAAGATAAAACAGTAAAAGCGAACGATAAAAACCGACGTTTCGGAGTAGTCATGACTCCATTATCAAGGTAAAAGTTTAAAACATGCAAATAACAGTATTTAAGCGATGTGGCGCGAAAATTAACATAATAGGTGCGAAGATTACACAAATACTGTATTACCGCTTGTATTAGGCCTCGCGAATTTTACGGAGAATGTAAATTTTTGTTCCCTGAAATCATTGATGACCAGTCCCCGATATTTTCGAAATTGGCTCGAATCCAGGCCCGGGATAATTCAAACCAATAATTCTCATAGTTAAACCATTGTGTGAGAATACTTTACCGGAGAGAAGAATTCTGGATCGTATTCATGCAGAATAGCAACCCTGTTCCAACCAAAGTGCTTGATAAAGGCAGCCTTAGCTTTACTGTAAGATGTTGTTGAAGGAGATGCTCTGTAAGTGTTAGGGTAAGTCAAGTCGCTTTCAAATTTAGGCGAACCAGATGCGTAGGAAACCTGGATAAAACGATAAAATATATATTTTTGCAATACAACAATAAAACAAACCCTTTTGCAACACAACATGGCCGATTCCATCTAAGAATCGAAAGTTGATTTCGGAGAATGGCTTATTGAGTTACTAAGTCTAAGCCAATTAGAAAAAGGAATAGAAACTTGCTTGTACTAGTTTTCCGGCGCCGCCTAGCTCCGGCTTCATCTGTTTGTTTCCTCAGTCATGATTGGCTCATTTGCCCGGGGTGTTGTGATTGCTTTGACATTAATCAGTCACACCACACAAAGGCAGCACTCTGTTAAAAACCGCTCTATAACACAGTGGCATAAATGAAAATTTATAAGGTACCAATTTTAAAAATGAATTGGCCAGTAAATTAAACCCAAACCTGGACCAGATTCCATTTGGGGGCTGCTTCTGCTATGGGTTCCAAAGATTCAGTGTTTGAAGGACCGAGTAAAATCACTGGATCTTGTTTCTTGTTCAAAAGGTTGAAGAATGCCTTGATAGCGTGTGCCCCACTTGCCTAAAAAAAAACAATTCATTCACTGGCTCACTTGTCAGCAGAAAATCAATTATGAAGTGGTCCCCTAAAAACAGTAATCCCTCATCTTCGTGAAACAAAAATATTATCAGGGCCTCCATGTTAGATATGATGACACATATCTATTTTCTTCAACGTTAACTGAAAAAAAAACCAACCAATGCTAGATATTATATAAAGTCAGAAAACGGCGTCTCTCGGTGTCGCGATAAACACCAGCCAACCTTTCTTGCAACTTGACGCGCATTCTCGTTGGCCGCCGCCGCAAAACGTTGCCATATTACCAAAAGTTAATGTTGCAAGACAAGAGATGATCTCTTGTGCAAGAAAAGCAAGAAAACTAAATGCCTCACAGCGGTGGCAACAAAATAACAGATTGTATTTATCCGTGTATTATGTGTTAAGTGCAACAAAATTGCGAGACAAACATTAAGCTGTGTGAGCTGGTGAATATTATCATGTTCTGGAGGTAAAGCGAAACCATTGCCAGAAGATTACGTAGTAAATGCCTGTTTTATCAATTGAAGAATAAAACATGCTTCTTGTTAAATCGGCGCTGAAAAGAAGTAAGTTCTTTACTGAAAAAAAAAAAGTAATATAAGGATTGTGTTTCAGTATTATTCTTCACCGCTTATTAAACGATTTTGCGCGGCAAAAAACAAAACCAAAAAAAGATGTGTACTTTTTAAGAGAGGGAAAGGTTGTTTTCACAATTTGCAAAATATTACTGATACTTTCATTGGTTTTTTAGTATAGCTAACAATAAAATATAGATATATTTTAACACTTTTCGGACAACAGAAAACTGTATATTCAGAGATGCAAACTAAGTAATAAAAATGTACTCGATGCTTTCGTTTTATTTCTTACAGCGAACAACTTCACGAGGTTAACGTAATTTCATAGAAATTAGAGTGCTTAGAAAAACTTGAAGATTTTTCACATATATTTAATTGGAATCTTTTCTTCGAAGAATCATTTTTCATTGGTTTGTAGTACTTAGCCAGAAGAGAGAAAAACTTTATCCAATAAAGGAGATTGCTCAAGGCGGTAGAAAGCGAAATTCACCGCGACGGTCGGCGGTTTTGTGGCGAAAGTTAAGTTTAAGGAATTTAGACAACTTGTCGGAAAGCAGTCATAAAGAATGATCAACTTATATCGTAGTCCAGTATACAACGTCGTACAAAGCAATAAATAACCCTCCCTTTTCGGTGAAACTTAAGCTGCTCACACATGGAGTGCACTTTCACAACATGTAACTTTTTTCTATGTTGGCATCTTTCGATCATTCGTTCGGATCCTCACGTTGCCATGCATACAGTCACAAATTAACACAAGAATTCACTCATAAAACCGGGAAACCAAAATAAATCGAACCCTAATAAATAAGGGCAATAAAAATTAATTTGTATGGAATACCGTAAAATGGATTAAGGCTGAAATTGTAGATGGAAAACATGGTTGAAAAAATATATCTGTCACTTAATTTGCTTGCTATGGCTTTGGCAGAGCTTTGGCAG
>NC_090892.1:3130500-3163000 GCF_036669925.1 Montipora capricornis
CCAGAAGTTGTCATTATTCTGATTATGTGTCCTCAACGTTTACCGGAGCATTAATACGTTGGGACTAAATTAAACTGCAATGTACACACAAACCAAATTTGCTAAAGAATGAAATAAGAATGCCCGGCAGCCTGCGGCGTTAACGTTAAAGTAAGGGCTCAACACAAATACTATAACGTGGCTTAAAATCAGTAAGTTTTCTTTGTCTCTCTCTTTTTTTTCTTCAAGAAGGGAAGCTAGAGAGGAAGCTGAGAAGAAAGTTGCCGTTTCACACCTCCAGAAATGGCGTTAAAAGAGAAGGACATGATAATGAGGTCAAGACTGTAACAGTTGTTTTATGTGTAAATTGAGAAGAAAGTAATAAGTTATCGTCAGGTGCTCACTGCCGTCATTTGCTTACTGTTAAGAAGAGATGGGCAAGGCAATTTACCAAAATGTTAAATGGAAGTACAGAGTTTACTGAACATTAATAGACGTGCCGATCTCCGCAGCTGCCGCTTTTGTCGATATGACCGCTGTAGGAACCCAATGTCCACTACGAGAAAGCGGCAACAAGATAAACCAGAAACCCATAAGGGTTGAAACGTGTAACGCACGTTCACAGCTTCCGAATATTCAGTGCGAACTGATTGGTTGAATGTTTCAGTGCTAAGTACCATATTTGGAAACCACTCGCTCTTGTTGTTCCAAATATGGTACTTAGCAAATTAAATATTCGGAAGCTTGTTTCCCAGCACACAAGGGGCCGTTACACGTTTCAACCCTTATGGGTTTCTGGATAAACTCGATATGCGCTGCACTGTAAACTTTTTTTATTACACGAACAAGGATACACTGAAATGAAAAATGCATAAAGCAAAACAAAGACCGAAAAGGCTACGTCAAGATCGATCGACACTTACAAGTTTTTCGTGCCTTGTTCCGCTAATAACGAATGAAATATTGTCTGACAATCTCAGAGAAAGAACAAAAACCTAAACTCAAAACTGACCATGTGCTCTCAAAACCTGAAAACGTTCTTTTCGCGACCGCGAAAAATGAAAGCGCTTGCGTGGCTTTATCTCAAGACAAAAATAGGTACGCACTGCGTACGTGTGGTAGTGCAGTAACTTGACACAGGGCTTCATTCCATAACTGTCAACTGAGCTGCTTTTTGCTTTGGAGGGCGTAATATGTAGCTCTAACAGTACATGATATTGTTTTGGTGTCGTAAATCACTATAGTGCCGTGGTAGATGTCTTCGGTAAATAGCACCCTGAGAAGACATGTGGTTACTAGTAAAATACTGAGCCCAGATTCAAGAAAATAAATGGGAATCGAGAAACATTGGCATCAAGACTGACAACTCCTTTTTTACCACAACTTTGAGCGTGCACTCTGAGCGTCTGACAGCTTTCTAACACAAAAATGCGCTGTCCGGCGGGGTTGGTATTTGGATGGGTGACCTCCGTCAAAATTTACGACCTGCCGTCAGAAACATAGGACCGAAAATTCTTTTTTAACGCCCAAAATTGCGAACTAAGTAAGGTACAGATTTTGTTAGCCTGCCTTATGCAAAACAACTATTGATGCAAAAGTAAATTAATAATGATGCACAGTTTTAAGGAAGAGCACAAGGACGTTTTTGGGAAGTGTCGCTCGAGAATAAAAAAATTTTGCCATCAGCAACAAAATTTGTGACATGAAAACAACATAAATTTTGTACCGCGAATATAAAGAGTTACCATCAGCGAAAAACGTTTTGAGAGATTTTCGCTAAGTTCAATTTTTTCTATTGTACTTTTGGCTGCACAAATAAATCGCAAAAGAAAAAGTGACACCGATTTCAGCTGCCGCTGGTGATCAAGTTACCTTGGGTGTTACTAACAACTGTTTGCTGTAACCATTGTTTCTGCAAAGTCAAAAAATCTCTCTCCTAGACAACGTTATTTATCACCAGGTAATTCTATCGTTTTGCAAATAGAAACTGCTTTCAGTGTCACAAATTCTTGCCGATTTTGGGGATCATTTGTTGAAATTCAAGCTCGCTTCCAACAGACCTACACAGAGGGCTTCCGCTTTTCTATGTTTAATACAGATATAATTTTTTGAAAGAAAAGTGGAGCGACAAATTACGTGAATAAATTACAAGAAAAGAATGATGCTATCGGTGAAATCAACAGACACGGACTAGCCGATATAATGTACATGTTTACCAATCAGCAAAAGTAAAGTAGTGTTGCCGAACGTACACTCGATGACTAAAAGATTTCGACATATGTGAAACTAAGTTGCGATTTTTTAATGTTTCGTTTAATTCAGAAAAGCTCATCTTTTCTTTTAATACTGGCAAAATGTTTTAGCACAGCGCCGTGGGAATTTCAACACAAACAAGCTGATGAAACCGTACATTAGTTTGGTAATTCATGCACATGCTGCAGGCCTACAAATCACTCACTCACTCACTCAGTCTGACAGCCCCGATGACAATATGGGAGTGCACTTAAACTAAGTGCACTACCACAAAAATGAAAATCTTTCCATGTATGGTATTTTAATAAGTACGCCGTTGCTTCTTTAAGCTCAACATGTAATTGTTTTCATGTCTTACTACAGTCTTTTTCTCTCAATATTTCATTATCTCCGCTTGATAGCGATTGATACAAACATACGCATTAACTAACTTAAATCAATAATGGTCCTTTTTGAAAATATTCGAAAAATACCGGACCATGTCGACATCATGCTGATACATGATAGGTAACAGTTCTGCTGGTGCTTGCGCACATCTTCCAAGAAATCATCCTTACATTTTCGTGAAGACACAATATGGTTCTCTTTACTTTTAAAAACTAAAAGAATAACCTTATCCCTATTACCACTAACAGATTTTCTGTAGAAAGGCATTTTTTTTTTCAGAAAAAGGAGTGTGAAGTTCTTTGTCCGCGTTTAATATATCTTTTAAAACAAAGTGTCTAAGCACTAAACACCATAATCGTTCTTTGCTGCTATCGCGTAACTCAACCAAATGACCCCTTTTTTGACGGGGAAAAAGTTTTATGATTATGCTATTGACAATCAAAAACTAAAATTTAATTTTTCCAGTCTTCAGCCTCCATTTTCTTTCGCGAGCAAACAGCAATTTAAACAGAACTTTCCAGTTAATAAGTTTTTGAAGCAAAAGAAGGTAAGATGGATACTACACGAAAGTCATATATTGGAACTATGAATATGCATCAATTTTGCAACGAGCCTGCAATTAACTGATAAAGTTGCTTCATCAATTAAGTGCGATAATCTTTGGAGTGGAAATTAAAAGAAGCCGGTTAAGGAGGACAGTAACTCGGCATGTCACAGTATTCCTCGCCAAGGCCATTTATATGCGTTTTGTCGTCGTACTAGGGTTTTCCGACACAAATTGATTCTTGATGACGCAATTCTTTACGGTTCAAAGCCTTACAACGCCTTCTGAAAATTTACCTCAACATCTGTTCGATTTTGTTAAACATCGATGTTGAAACCATTTGTCCTCCCAATCATTCAACATCGGTCAACAAAATCGAACAGATGTTGAAGCAAATATTGACTAAGCCGTTTGCCAGAGCAGTTATAGGGACTTCAGTAACGCTGATATTTCGGCTTTAAGTTTAGGACATTGTATCTCGCTCGACCACTGTCACACACACCACTCCACAACGTCTTTAAAAGAATGCATTCTGACTGAATACACCTCCGCGCCTTCACACATACGTCTTATTCTATGGGTTAACATATAATACGCGCGGACATTTTGCGAGTTGCGTAGTATTTTTCCGAGCCCCACAGGGGCGAGGAAAAATACCAGCAATGTTATCTTGCGTCAATTTTATTTGGTAAGAGTGTTTTCAAAAAAATGCATCATCTGGAAATAAATTTAAGACTTCTCACGATTTCTACGTATCGTTTGCTTTAACCCGCGTGTCTAAAAATGAAATTCTTTCCATTGATGGTATTTAAATGAGTACGCCTTTACAAAATACCGGTTACAAGTTTGAGGGACAGAGAACAAATGGAAGAACTCTACAAAATCAGAGTTCAAAGCGACAGAAAGAGACTGAAACGATTATTTGTCTTATTTCAAAGTGAAGTTGATGTTCATTCCATCAGTTGGCAGTATCCGGTCAAGAATGCAATTTAAATTCAGTAATGTCTTGAGTGGGTCGATATCTGGCATCTTCTAAACTGAAAACAGTTTGGTAACGCGGGTGCATGTCGCTTGCTGACATCATAATTATAATAAGAAAACAAATTGACTTCGACTTCAAAAGTTGCTTTATGTAGATGTTGTAGCTTATAAACATTATAAATGAATGCTGTTGTACTTTATTTAGAAATTGAAAATATCTATAATCATTGATATAAATTTGAATTCCACTTGGTTAAATCGAAAAAAGAAAGAGGAATTTAAGAATTCAGTAAACTGAAACTACTAGGGACAATTGTAATCCAATAATTGAGCCGCTTTTATCTTCGACCATAAGGATATTTACGTAGCTTTAGTTTTACTAAAAGTTTAGTACTTTCCTCTCTATATAATGAACGACTTAAAACTGCATTCATGTACCAAGACAGCGGTGTTTAGTTTTTAGCCTGTCATCTTTTTAATTCAGTTGCTGCCATAAACATCGCACGAATTCAATTTTACATATTAGTTCCTTTACTTCATTTTCTTAACTTCTCCTCATCGATTGCTACTTGGAAAATTGTCAAAATGATTATCAATTTACCTGCAGTTTATTGAGCGCATAGAAGTAATGCATCGTTTTTTACTATACATAAATCTTCGAATAATCCAGAGAAGCAAAAAAGGAGTTTAAGTCACTTACCATTGATGTTGATCAGGAAGAAAAAAAATATTAAAAAATCCCTGTTTACGTAATTTGAAAATAAGAGATGTTGCTGTTATAAGTTGCCACGAATTTCTCTAATGTTCGTCACTCTAAAAAAGGGGAATTTTCAGTAAATTTTCTTTCATTCATGAGGTCTTCAGAGGAAAAAGAAACACGCTGTCGTGGAAAAAAATTTCAAAAATGACTTCGCATTGTTTGAAAACAAAAGCCTCGCTAGAAGAGTTTTTTCTCACCCTAGTAGATATTGCCATTCAAATTCACTTCTTTAGCGAGAGACACATTGTGTCGATAATGTGCTTAACGAAGCCAACTTCGATTCACATAAAAAATATATGAGACCTAATTTACATTTAGAATTTCATAATTCCGTTTCCGGACGTTCGATAAAACTATGGATCCCATTCATGGTTTTCTCGATTCGATTTTTGCTTAGACTAAGAAATGCATTTATCGTGGCTAACAAGTGTGATTATGTTTCAGTCGCCATGCAAGAAGAAAAAAAAAAGTTATTCCTTGGTGCTGATCAGTTCAATAATCGTTGCCGGCGGCAACAAGGGAGATTGTGACGTTAGTGACTTGATGCTGTCACTGTTTCAAGAATACAACTGACATAAATCATAATCTCGAAAATTGCCCATTGAATCCAAAACTGACATTTCACGATAACAATCAAACACTTCACATAAAAAAGAAGTTTCTTTTCTAAAAAAACGCACTTTTGTTTTATAATTCATTTCACATATGCTACTCCAAAAAAAAATTTCCTCCGGTGTACTTTATGCCTGTTCAAATAACTTATTTACAATTTAAAATATTAATCGAAAAGTTTATTTCTTTGACTAGAGCATAAACTTGATATTGATCGAAAAAATCAACTTGCATAATCGCGTAATGGACAACAATAATTTACGTGGGATAATGGAAAAAGGAAAACTGAAATATATAAATGATGATGAACTAGAATTTCGAATCTCAAAGTTTTCCTCTTACACTGAAAAAAAGAAAAAAAAAAATGAAACGAGCAAAAATTCCGACATGACCCTGTGATCGGTAAAACTTTTGGTCCCGTTTTGTGCATGTCGTTCCCGGCCATTATAAATATCGAGTATGACATTTACAAAACGATTGTTAGCAGAATGAGGTGACTGTGGGATGTGCAAATGGAAACAACGAGGCCCTATTATGGATTCTCAAGATACGGGATATTTTGGTAAAAGGTGGCGTGAGGGGTAGAATGTATCCCCATTCACGCCGAATCACTAGAACCACGTGACATTTGGCAAGTGTTAGCTATGTTTCGACAGAATCACCCTCGAGCTCTGTCAACATAACAATTAAAATAAATGAAACGAAAAAAACTCTGTTTTAGCCCTTACTTAAACTAGGTGATGTGGTAAATGTAGTCTCGCAGGTCACACTTTGCTTACTGTTTCGTTGTTCACGGTCCTTTAACACCATCGGTTTCAAACACAGGCTTATCACAGTTCCATTTTATTCAGTAGCATACGTGACGAGGAGTGAGTTCGAAATCTAAGAAATATGTATGTCCTCATAAGTAATAATTACAAAGCAGAAACAAGGTCTTAAATATCAAATGTATAGTTACCCGGTGGCTTCTCGATCTGCTTCCGCTTACAACGAAAATGTTCAAAAATATAACGAGCTACTGTGACGTAAGTCATTACAAGTTTAGAATCTTAATATTACAGTGATTAAGTCATTAGCGTTAGTCTCGAACGACACACTCCCCCGCTCGAAGAAAAAAAAAAAATTTTTTTTTACAGATTTTGAGTTAATGATCAGAGTCAACAATCGATTAGTTTGATTTGTCTCTATTGTCCTCTTCTGACTCTCTTCTGGCAGTAATACTATAAGACGGTGGACAGCTCGTTCAACAGTGACATAACCTCTCCCATCGTATTTAGTCACAGGTTCACCTGGCCTGGGATTCTTGTACTGTACCTCTACTTTACGAACCTTTCCGTCTTTCCCTGGGTAAATTTTTGACACTCTACCGAGTTTCCACTGTCCCCTGATTTGGTTTGAGTCTTGCATCAAGACGATGTCTCCAACAATCATATTGCGTTGTGCAGTGTGCCATTTTTGTCTAATAATAAGGCTGGGGAAGTAATCTCTTGTCCATTTTTTCCAAAAGCTGTTAACGATGCCTTGAATGAATGCAAATCGATGTTGTGGGTTGGATGTAAATTTGAAAGGTCCACTTGGCACTCTGGCAGTTGATCTTCCTAGTAAGAGGTCGTTGGGACATAAATATGTTCCATCATCGGGTGATGTTGGATGTCTGCCAATGGGTCTCTCATTAATCAAATTTGCGATCTCAAATAAAACTGTCTGTAGCTCTGAAAAGGTCAGAATGCTTTCATGGATGGCTGCGGCAATAGCTCTTTTGACTGATTTTACAAGAGCCTCAGAAACTCCGTTTTGCCAGGGAGCATCAGCTGTTGTGAATTCCCACTGGAAACCTTCTATGTTTCCGAATGCTTTTAATTCTTCCCAGTCCCATCCTTTGGTAACACTTTTCAGTTCTTTATTAGCTGCAACTAGCTGAGATCCGTTATCGGAGTAAAGTTTGAATGGATAACCTCTTAATGAAACAAATCTTCTCAACACCATTAAAAACTTTTCAGTGCTGTAATCCGCTGTAAGATCTAGATACACGGCTCGTGTTCCTAAGCAGTTGAAGATAACTCCGTACGCTTTTCCTGTCGTTCGTTTTCTTACTTCATCTTTAATCTTGAAGGGACCAAACAAGTCAATAGCTGTGCAATGCCAGGCTGGAGAGGGCTTGAGTCTCTCCTCTGGAAGTTCTCCCATTACTTGCTCACTTAGTTTTTTATCAAGCTTTCTGCATATGATACAGTTGTATTTGATTGATTTCGTCATCTTAAGTAGCTTTGTAATCCAGAATTTGGAGCGAATTTTACTGGCAGTTGTTAATACTCCGTAATGTTCCCTGTTATGGACATATTCTGCGTAGAGACGTGAGAAGCGATGCTCATAGGGTAATAATATAACTTCGCTCTTGTTGTAACTCATTTCCATCCAACGGGTGGCACGACCTCCCACGACATATATTCCATCTTTACGTAGGCGAGGACATAGACGTTTGTATTTTCCTGCCTTGAGTTCTTCGTGCATGTTCCTCTGAGCTTCTTTGATCCACAGATCTTCAGCCTTCATGAGATCTTCTGCAGTGGGTTCCCTTTTGACATTAAAGAATGTAGGTTTCGAATCTGTGTGATACATCGACAAAACTCGCGCTGTCACTCGTAGAACTCTCTTATAGTTGGAATAATTGTTTACGTTAATTCTGGTTACTAGATCGTCCTTTATAACTGCAGTCGCAATTCTTACGGTTTTCACCATGTCCGGTAAATGTTGTTCAGCGTAATTACGACTTATTGGCCATTCACTCTCGGGTTGGTTAAGGAATGTGGGTCCATCCTGCCAACTACTACCAAAACCAAGCTCGCTCGGTTTCTTGCCTCTCGTTAACCAATCGGCAATGTTATACTCGCTTTCGACCCAGTACCAATCTTTAGGATCAGTGCCTTCTTGAATTTCCCCTATGCGCGTCGCGGCAAATGTGTTGAAACCATAGGAATCCTTTTGAATCATAGCATGCACTATTTGGGAATCAACGATATGCTAGAATTTCTGGAAATGATATCTGCACTGCTGTTGTACGAGCACTTTTAGTCGTTTGTTGATTATTGCTCCGCATAGTTCTATGCGGTCAATAGACATCTTCTTAATCGGGGCAAGGCGGTTTTTGGACAGAATCAGGCTACTTTTAAACAGGCCACCCTTTAGTTCCCATCTTACGTAAGCACATGCGCCGAAGGCTTGGCTGGATCCATCGCTAAAGATAATCAATATTGGATCTCCGACTGTATCACGTGGCGTCATGCATCTTTTAAATTTGACATTGTCCATCTCATGTAGTTCTTTGAAGAACATTATCCAATCTCGTTTATTCTCCTCCGGAATAGGATCGTCCCAGTTCATCTTGATGTCGCTTGCCCATATCTGACGCATCATTATTTTCGCTCTCACTGTGAAAGGTCCTGATAATCCGAGCGGATCGTAGATGCTATTAACTTGTGAAAGAATAATGCGTTTCGTTAGCTGTTCTGGAATTTCGTAGGGGAGCGGATAAGTCTTTGAATCTGTTTCGATGCGCAATTTGTGTTTCTTACGTGAAAAGTTTAGTTTAACTTCAAAGCATAAGTAATCCTTGACTGGATTCCAGATTATTCCGAGGACTTTCTCTGTCGATGTATTTGGCTCGCTAGGTATAGCCGTTTTGTCTTGATTTATAGGATCATCTGAAAATATCCAGCCCTTGACTTGGAATCCACCCTTCTTAATCAAATTCTCAATATCGCTGGCAATTGTTTGCGCTGTTGGTAGGTCCTCAGTGCTGTCAATGATGTCATCCATGTAAGTATTATCTTGGATAATTTGTGCTGCTTGTGGGTACCTTTCTCTTCCCATCTCAGCGGTTTTTCTTAGGGCTACTGTCGCAATGGTGCCTGACGGCTTATCACCAAATGATACTCTTTGTATGATATATGTATCTGGTTCTCTCGTCGTGTCCATATCTCGCCATAAGAATCGGTGGGTGTGCTGATCTATTGGCTTCGTCTTTACGGTATGGTACATCTTCCTGATATCACCCATCAATACTACTTGGTTCTCCCTAAACCGTATTAATACTCCCACTAAATTGTTGAGTAGATCTGGACCTTTTGCCCAATATTCATTAAGTACATGGCCCATGTACTTAGCGCTACTATTGAACACTATTCTAACCGGTGTAGACTTCGAATCTGGTTTGAGAACTTCATGATGCGAGATATAATGTATGGGGCCTTTGTAACTGTTTAGTTCTTCTTTACTGAGTTTACGGGCAACATCCCTTGCAACCATATCTTTTATTTGCATATCGTAAATTTTGGCGTGCTGAGGGTTCTTGAGGAGCCTTTTCTCCGTAGAGATCAGCGTTGCCACGGCTACTCGCCTATTATCTGGGAGGGCAGAAGGGTTTTTGATCCAAGGATATTCTGCAATCCATCGACCATCCTGATAGTCATATTCGAGATTTTTGTCGATCAGCTCAAGTTCTCTTTCCTCTTTAATGCTGTACTCTTTACTCCCAATGGGACATCTCCCGCATTTACATCCTCCACAGCGGGGTTTACACTCGATTCCAAGATTTTCGATGTTGTAGAAATCCTCTACGTTCGCTTTCATAACATGAAGGACTTTTACATCACTGAGATTAGGTTTCACACTGGTTTCCTTGATTAATGGGTGTGTTCCTCCTATGCATCGACCGAAGCGATTCTTCAGAAGCAGCAAGTGTTCTGAGTTTTGCTCTCTCTCAGGGTGAAATCCAGCGTATTCATAGCCTATTAGGACATCGATTGCTCCGGTAGGGCGCACAATTTCTTCCTTTGAAACGTTTTTGAACAATTGCACTATACCATCAATATTTATGCTTTGAATGTCTGAGGTGATCTTGTCGATGCCATAAACGTCAAACTCGACAATTTGGCCTTTTTTGTCAATGAGACATAGCCGGTACTTTTCTGATGCCATCTTCTCGCTTTCGCACCCACTTTTACGATAGACAGCTCTACCCGTATTCCCTTTAGTTTCTCTTCCCGTGCCCTTTTGTATGTGATGAGTGATATGGAAGCTGCGTTGTCCCACATGACGTTTACGTATCCTCTCTTTGTTTTTATTCTTTGAAGTTGCAGGAGACATGTATCGATTTGTGAGTTGCTGCAGATATTTGCTGACGCTGTGACTTCTTTTCTTTCCTCGTGGATGGTTCTATGATGTTTTCCCGCGCAGTCGTTTATGCCACAATTTCCTTTTCTTTTACAATCATGCATGCGATGTCCTCTTTTCAAGCATGACCAACACGCACCCTTTTCCTTTAACATTCTTTTTCTTCCATCTACTGATTCGGACAGATATAATTTACATTCACTTGTCCAGTGCTCAGCGTTGTTGTGGAACAAGCATTTAGAATAATTCGATTGTCTTTCGTCAGTGTATTCTCTCGCGGTTGCGTGGTGCGCGACTGCTTTAGACATTGCCGTGTTGGAGTTGTAAGCCCGAAGTGCGGCACAATCATATTCTATGGCTCTCTTTTGATTTAGTAAAAATCGTAAAAGGCTAGGAAACTTGTTCATCTTGTCAACCATACTTGCATCTGAGCTGACTGATTGAGCCCACTCTCTCCTTATATCCATCGGTAATTTTCTTTCTATAATGCTTACAGAACTGGTCGTTGTAATCTCTGCCTCAAGTCCAAGTCTTCTTAGGTCTCTGTATCCGTCCTCCAACATGTTTACAAATTCGACGAGTCGTTTATCTTCTCCTTCTCTGATGATTTTGGTTCGTCGAATACTGTCAATGATCACATCTGCAACCTTGGCGGGGTCTCCGTACTTATCATCGAGGCGTTTCCACATTTCGTTAATGTCATCGTCTACACTCTTTACTGTTTCGTAAGGTTCTTTACCGAGACAGGATCGTAAGACGTACGAAACATCGCCTTTGTCTAAGGTGGGCTCAACATGCCTTTGGAAATCTCTTTTAAACTGTGGATATTCTCGTATTTCACCATCAAATTTGGGCAATTTTATTTTCTCCAAGCTAAGGTTGGTCGTTTTTTCCTTTATCGCTTGCTTTGATTCCTTTAGTTGTTCATCTTTAACAATTTGCACATCTAGTTTCTCCATTATCCAGCTATTCTTTCTTTGAATATCGTGAATCCATCTGATTTCAGATTCTGCTGATTCTTTCGTCAGCAAATTAAGTAGCTCCTTATTAGTTTGTTTGCATTCCTTAAATGCTTCTTCAAGTTGGAGCTGAAATTTTTGGATGGTAGAGATCGTACCCTTATCTGATTCTAGGATGTTGATAACGCTTTGGCACGATGTTTCAAAAACAACTTGTGCCGTGCTTCTTCTTATAGCTGTTTGATCAATTATTAAGGAAAAAAGTAAAATCGTTCTCTGGTAAAAAGTTTGAAAAAACTATGAGCTTTCGACAGACTGAACTGCTTTCAACGGATAAAAATGTGTGAAGCCTAAAAGCGAAAGAAATTTAAATATAACGAAAAATTCGCATAAATTAAAGGATAAAAGCATGTAGTAGAAAGAATCTTTAAAATGCTAAGAAAGATAGTTTCTTTAAGAGAATGTGATATTGTCTTGGGAGCGGGCACGAATTGTTGTCTGCCCCTACAGTTTTTGCCGTGTGCCATGACTCATTTGTCTTTCTACTCCGGTTGTTCGCTTTGTCAATGATTTTAGAATTGTTAAAGTCAATATCATGATTAAAAGTCCACGCGTGTTTTGCGACATTTGAGCCTTTAGTACAATGCTTTAAGTTCCTCATATGTTCCTTTCTCCTAGTAGTAAAGGATCTTTTAGTTTCGCCAATGTAGCTCCACGGGCAAGATGCGCATGGAATTTTATAGATGACATTGCACTGGTCGTCTTCGGCAGGTCGAAACTTAGGGATTGGGAAATGCTGCTGTAAAGTTTTAACTGGTCTGCTAGTGACTTGGATGTCGTGTTCCTTGAGGATTCTTGTGAGAGGTTCCGTGATGCCTTTGATGTAGGGAAGGACTGCAAAGTTGCGTCGGTTTGTTGGCTCAACCCATTTAAAGAACATACCAACCAACTCTTCTGGAGTAGGTGTAGGTGGTGGAGGCCTCGCTTTCTTTCTTATAACATCAGCAGCGATTTTTTTGGGATACCCGTTGGAGTGTAAAGCGGCGCAAACACGAGCAGTTTCACGGGTCTTTCCAACTTGTGTGTTGGGGAGATTCAAAGCTCGATGCAGGAGTGTCTCAGCGGTGCTGATTTTATGTTTCCTGTCATGGTGTGAATGGAAGTCGAGATATCTATCCGTATGCGTGGGTTTGCGGTAGATTTTGACCAAAAGTTTTCCGTTATCGCGCGAAATGAGGGTGTCAAGAAAGGGTAGTTGGCCGTTGGACTCGTGTTCGATGGTGAAAGAAATATGCTGATCGATTGTTCTCTGATCGATTATTCTCTGTATTTGCTCGCGCTCTTTGTTTCTCACTTCTTCATGCTCTGCTTCTGCGCGCGCTCTAGATTCTATTGCTACTATGTCGTTTATGTAACTCATCTTCATAGTCATAGCTTCTGTGAATGATTCTTGGACTTCCGTTATCCAGTTATCGGCAGTTTCTACTTCTTCGTCAGTCAAATACATGGCGTATAAATCGTGTTTGCTTTCTAAGAGTCCCCATGCTTCTACCAGCTGAGAATAATTGCTTTCGATAATCTCTCTGTTTCTCTTGTCAGCGATAGATTTGAGAAGCTCATTCCTTTTTCTTGTGAATCTTCCTTTAGCAGATCTTCGGATGATTTTTGCTTCTTCCGCGGCCGACATCTTTTTGCCCACGGTGGTTTTGCTATTTGCTAAACGGATTTCGAATGTTTCGTTGTTCACGGTCCTTTAACACCATCGGTTTCAAACACAGGCTTATCACAGTTCCATTTTATTCAGTAGCATACGTGACGAGGAGTGCGTTCGAAATCTAAGAAATATGTATGTCCTCATAAGTAATAATTACAAAGCAGAAACAAGGTCTTAAATATCAAATGTATAGTTACCCGGTGGCTTCTCGATCTGCTTCCGCTTACAACGAAAATGTTCAAAAATCTAACGAGCTACTGTGACGTAAGTCATTACAAGTTTAGAATCTTTATATTACAGTGATTAAGTCATTAGCGTTAGTCTCGAACGACACACTTACTCAATTCAGAGCGAATAAAGAAATATTTTTTGAAGCCAAAGGAAGACTGTTTCAATAGTGTGTATTATGTTTTTTAAAACTGGAATCTTAAAGACCTTTTTTAGACCTCCACTGAAACCCCACGAGGAACTTCCTTACGTTTCACACAAGGTATATTCCCAAGCTTTACGGGACTGAGAAATCCCGAGACACTAAACTGAGAAAAAAGAAGACATTCCGTTCATTTCATTAAAAAAGTAACAACGTTTTAGTGTTTTATCACAGATCTGGAGTATTAACGTCAAGGCACCGATTTCAAAACGGTTGGTCTCTCGGGTATTTTACCTCCGTGAAGGCACTTTAAAAAATTGGGATTTTTTATCTTTGCCTTGTTAGCCCAACGGGACTTTGGCATTAGCGTCAAGCGAAAAGTATAGATTCGAGTCTTCAGTTTCTAAAATACTTTATTTTATTCAAGAACAACCAACCCTAAGGAAAGCGTCATATAAATAGTAGTTATAATAAATACAAATGACAATTAAATGAAATTAATTACATAAAAAAATAACTTTATACAAATCTTTTTTTAAAATATCTCTATCTGACCCGTGTGTATTGTATCAAACAGGATTCGGCTTGTCAATCCTAAAATGTACAACAATCTTTGTGTGATATAGCTGCTGTTTTTGTATCACTTAAAGTTATGATCTTGTAGGGTTGCTGCTTTGCTAAGATATGGTAGTGGTTTTGTGAAGCCATCTCGTCCATTTAAAAAGTAAGTAAGCAAGGCTCCTTTTCCCTGCGAATAAAACCAAAATGCTCAAGTGAAGAAACTTGAATACTTGGTAGTAACAACTTATAAAATATTAGCGGGGAACACTCTGCCCTATTTTCACGGGAACGTGAACAATTTCCAGTCCCGTTATATCGAATCTGGCATTTACCAATGAACAAATTTCTAGTTTCTAAAGAAACTGTGGTACTGCGTCGGGGGGGGGGGGGGGGGGAGGGGGGGGGAGATTGAAACAGGACAATGTGGTTTTATCAAACGTGTTGATAAAGGTCGAATTACCACCGTGAATGATTTGGAAAGCTGACGTTTCGAGCATTAGCCCTTCGTCAGAGCGAATTTAGGAATTGTGGGTATTGTTGGTTTTCATGCGGGCGTGGAAGAGCTTTGCAATTGGTGGAAATGTGGTAACATGAATTTGTGAATAAATTAATGGAATGAGAGGCGTTCATTGATTCCGAGAGGATAGAGTGTACCAAGTTGAAAGAATAAATTTTGTTCCAGATTTTGTGCCAGACATTTACCAATGACTCTGTCTTTCGTCCACGGCAAAGTCGAGTTTCAAATCTTACAACTATGTGAACGGGAAGGTAGCATAGGTCCTTCATTCGTATGCTATAAGAATAATGATGTCTTACGACAATTAAATATATTTGCTAATTTGCGAGCGTGCAGTGGCAGTAGATTAATTGGACCAAACTCATAGTGGTACCTAGCAGCCCTGTCAAATATAGCAAAGGGTTTGGGTGTCTAGGTAATGACGCTTTTTCTTTTTCAAAAACAAATGGTATGCGCATGTGCCAGCATCTTCAGGTTTGAACGAGATTAGAGCCCATAACCGTGCGCATCTTAGAACTCTTCTCCAGATATCTCACTTAAGGACCGGTCGCCATATATGTAGAGGGAGGGAGGGGAAAATATTTTGACAGATGAAAATTTTTGCCAGGCCTTTCCTCCTCAGGTCTAAAAATGGCAAGTGTCCCCCCCCCCCCCCCCAAAGCAATACTTCATTGACCCTTCCCGAATTTCCGAATGTTTTCGTATTTGCATCATATAGATATGACTAGCTAATGCCAAAAAATACACCTGGCGAATGTCTGGTATGAGCAAAGACGAAATTACCTTGTAAATCATTGAAATCATTCTCATGGCTCAACCTATCAGGTAGCCTTATAAGTCACAAAATCAGCATATCGCGCGGACCAGTGTCCAGTTTTCCTTCCACTTCTGAATGTTTGCTGCTGAATAGGTGGCTCGATACCGTCCTAAATCAAACACTGAAACAGGCTGATCTGGATTTGTCTTAAAATGTGAAAAGTTAAAGCAATGAAGTTTATGACAATATTCTTCTAACTGGGTTGTCCATCTTCACCACCTGGATCTTTGAAATTAATCTATTTCATAATAGGAATCTCGTTTGCAAAAGCACAGACAAGGCCCCTTGCAAAATCTAAAAAATGATGACCCCCCTATTAATTGTTTTAACAAAAAATAGCCCCCTCCCCCTCTGGCCAATCTAAAATAGCCTTGACTCCAAGGATTCTAACCCTCGATAACACTATCTCATGTCATGAAATGGTAGATGAACAGATATGTCCAGAAATGCACATAATTAGATGCACGCGGATTTCAATATAGGCGTCACGAAGTGTCCCCATGCTCTTCTCCTCAACTTCAACATCACCCATGTCACGGAATACGGACAAAAAATGTCACAAAGTGTCCCCCAAATCTGCTCTTTAAGTAAAGATTAACTGCTGCATTTACCTAAAGCTAAAAATAATGCTAACCTTTATCCTTACCTTGTTGTTGCAAATAGGTAGCAATTGCCTAGACTTAAATGTCAAAATTGGACGTGCATCTAATTAGGTGCATTTCTGAATCAAATATGAACTGCGGATATGAAATCAAGTGAAGCTATGATCTTCGCAGTTATGAACGCGATTTTTACAATTGCGTAGAGAGGCCTGAAAACTTGCTTTCATAACTGCGAAGATCATAGCTTCACTTGATTTCATATCCTCAGTTCATATAATTATGATTCATTTCATATACCATTTCATCATTGATTCATTCCTCGCGGACCATTAGAACCCACAAATGACCAGCTCCCAACGTCAGTGGCTTCATAGCTCAGTTGGTTAATCTCTCAAGGAGAGCAATGAGGAATGGAAAATGAAACACTCACCCGATAAAACCTTTAAATCACCAGGAGCCCATCTGGAGCGTGCAACTTACCTATTTTCGTGCAACGGCGTTTTCACAAGTAAGGTTATTTTTAGATTGAATTTCCCGCTAATGAGAGTCCCACAGGAGCCCGATGACCAATTACAAGAAATTAAGCTGACGTCATAGGGTCACCGAACCGGAACTGCCTTTGTTTTTTGACCTAATTCGCGGGAAGGGCTAGTCTAAAAATAAATGAAACCTACTTATGAAAACGCCGTTTCACAGACGCTGTATGGAAGTTGCACGCTTCAGATGGGCTCCTGAAATCACTGAAAACTGATGATGGTGGTGATGATGATAATGATGACGTGATCATGATGATTAATTCTTGCGACTATCTTTACGTCATTTGTAATTACAGTCAAATACCAATCTGTTGTCAATCAAATTTCCAACTGAAAGTTTGTAACAGTTATTAATTTCAATACCAAGCAGTCAGCACTACTTTACAGCAGCATAAGTACATTTATCCCGGCCTTCTTGTAGTTACTCACGGTGGACCTAATGTTCAACCCTGCTACCATCTTACACGTTATGTTTATACAAGTTCAAAGTTCTAGGTTAATAACAATAATCCTAAAATATATAGGGGATATCACACGGTAGTGAGAAGGTAGGAAATTTACGTTCGAGTGCCAAGAACAATATCTCAGGAGTGAGCGCATCGAACTAGTAAATTATTGCTCTAGCCACGACAACTATATTTCGTATCTTCCAGCTAACTAATTAACGTGTAATGTTCTCTCTATTACCTGGACGATAAAAATACATTATGGGGGAACATGTTTGCAAATACAGGGATCCTACAAATATTGGCTCAAACAGCGCACAGCAACATTTTCGGATTAACCAAGCAAAACAAACCTGAACTAGTTTTAAAAACTCAAAATTGCATGGCATCCATAGTTAGTTACTGCTTGGTTACGTGACCTTACCGCTATGTTAAGAACCCCTTGCTCGCTTTACAGAAGGTTAATGTGTTCCTGGAAAGATAAGGCAAATCTATTGATAAACAGCAATCAAGTCCATACCATCTGCATTGGTGCTAATAAGTATGTATACACAGCATTCTCTCGATTAAAAAGGAATTGGCTAATACCTTCTGTCATACCTCCGTTTACCTAGCATTTAAATATATCACTGGCTCTAGACTTACTGAAAAGCAATAAGAAACATATGCGACATACTATTAGTATGAAATAAATTCAAACTTGTTTTGTCCTAACGTTGCGAATTTGGCTTCATCTTGCACGGGTGTTATTCCATACCTCAGGATTTAAGCGTTAAAGCCTGCATTTGCAAGTCATAACGCAAAGATAAAACATGATGTAGGTGCAATCCACCGTAGGAAAAAAGATGGCGGCTGTACATTTTACCACAATGCCTTGAGAGCTTAACACAGCCTAAAGGGCACAAGGAGAGCCAAATTTTGACAATATTTTTCGCTATTCTAAGGAAATCAAGTGGCGTAGGTTTGAAGATCTTATAACGTTTCTGTACGTTTTTATGAACGTTGTGAAGGTTTTCGAGCGCTACGAACTATGGGTAAATGTACCAGTCGCCATATTTTTAGACTGTTCCCAGTCCCCTATTTTTCACTACTCAGAAGTGACAAAAGTTCAATTTTTAATGACGCTACCCCGGACTGCTGACAGATAATAACAGTTTACATTAATTGTTACAGTGATCTGTTCCAAAATGATATGCTGTCAGTACAAACAGTTTCATCAGAAGAATGCATAGATTGCCCAGGCGCTATTCAATGTGAAATATGCTAGCGCTTTCAATCTTTTCTTTAAGCCATGGAATAGAAATGTCATTGTCTCCGTAGAAAATGTAACTGCAGGGAATTTTCAGTCCATAACCTGCTCCTCGATTTACACGTTTTCCTGTTATAATGGCCTTTCCATTGTTGGTCCTCCGTTTCAAGAATTTGCTAACATACTGAGACATTTGTAATGGTATGTGGCCGACAATTTCGTCTTCTTTTGACACGGTGTTGGGATGTTCGGCTTCAGTAAAATTTCTTGACAGCGGCCTCACTACTGCAACTGCATTTCCATCTTTTTCATTCAGTGGCTCACGTTTCAGTCTACGTTGCTCACCAATTTCGGGAACCCATGTTGTTTCATCCTTGTAGACATGATAACCTCGTATGAATGAATGAACCGTGATGCTTGAAAAATTCTTTTTCTCCATGTGGACTTCAAACGGAGCGAATCGATGATGAATGATAGGCAAATGACGAAGATTTTCAGTTCTGTTACTGCACGTGTTACACGTTGGTTGCGTGGTGGGTGTTCAAGTTTGATTGGCATCTGCACTTTGTATCCTTAACACGTGAGATAAAGATAAAATACTCGTGGGAATTTCCCACATTTGTACATGCACGTGTGCTCAACAGGGTTAAAGACGAGGAACTGTGTTAAATGCTCAAGTCTTACGAATTATATTTGTCTGAAGTGTGCAAAACCTGTCTGTAACAAGTCTAAAGAATGTTCATCCCCTGCTGACGAAGACAGCCTAGGCTGGAAAGCTGGTGTATCGATGGCTTATTGCGTTTCTTGTTTTGACGTGCCGACCCCGAAGGTGGCCAAGCAAGCAAGAATCCCAGTTAAGGACATCAAACCAGTTACAACGAAATTCACAGCGAAGAGGCCACCAATGCCCCCACAAGCTAATGATGGTCAAAGGAAATGTCTTTCCCTGAAAGAAAAAATAGAAGTCATCCGGAAATCTAACGAGGGTAACAGCACGAGAAAGTTAGCGAAAATATTTGATTGCGGGAAAACACAGATTGTCAAAATCCTGAAGCAGAAAGCTAGGATTCTAGAATCGTGGAACTCTAATGAAGGAGCTCAATCTCAAAAGAGATTGAATGTTGAAAAGTATGGCGAAATCAATGGTTTGTTGTGGAAATGGTATACCAGAGCAAGAGAGTCAAATATCCCTGTTGATGGCCCCATGCTGGTCGAAGAAGCGCGAATCATAGCTGAGAGAATTGGAGATGACATATTTAAAGGAACAAGTGGTTGGCTAGACAAGTGGAAAAAGAGACATAACATCGGCCAAATGAATATTGCTGGGGAAGAGGGAGATGTAAGCCAAAAGACGATAGACAGCTGGAATGAAAGATTGAAAGAGCTAACTAGGGGCTACTCACCGAGGGATATATGAAATGAGGACGAAACTGGCTGTTTCTGGAAAGCGATGCTTCAGAAATCGCTCTCTCAAAAGGGGAAACGCTGTAGGGGCGGCAAAAATGCGAAGCAACGAATAACTGCTGCATTCTTTGTGAATGCAGCGGGCAACAAAGAGGCCCTTATTGTGATAGGAAGTAGCAGACGACCGCGCTGCTTCGCACGTTTGGCAAATCCATCATACCCCTGCGGTGCCCAGTACTTCAGCAACGAGAAGGCGTGGATGAGAACCGAGATAATGGTTACTATCCTTACCAGGTTGAACAACCGTCTGAAAAGAGAGGAAAGGCATATTATTCTTTTCTTAGACAATGCACCATGTCATCCACCCTCGCTAACAGACATGTTCTCCAACATTAAAGTGGGCTTTCTACCGAAGAACACCACATCGCGCACGCAGCCCCTGGATGCAGGTATAATCAAGGTGTGGAAGATCTACTACAAAAGGAAGTTGCTGCGGCATATCGTTAGTCAAGTTGACGGAGAACACTCTGCCAGCGGGATAGTAAAGTCTGTGAACCTCCTAATGGCCGTGCGATGGATGGTAAATGCGTGGGACGAAGTCAAGTGCGAGGTAATCAGTAAGTGTTTCAGACATGTTGGAATGTACCCCTCAGCCATGGAATTGGATGAAGATGACGATGACCCGTTTGCCGGTGAGGAGTTACTAGACCTTGAAGCCCTGGTGCAGAAGATGTTTAAGAAAGGTATTGACGCTGCACCCTATGCTGCCTTCGACGATGATGCGGACGCCTATTAATATTACTCCTTAGATCCCGCCGACCCTGACTGGAGGGAGACCCTACGAGATGAGGTTATCGCTACTCACTCAAACAGCAACAAGACGGAAATAGCAACTGATTCCGACAGTGATGATAGCAGTGACTATGCTCCCTTACCAATCCCAGCGGTGCAAACAGTTAAAGGAGCACTTGATCTCGTGCGTCAGATCGCTGAGTTTGCAGATTATCGGAGTTGCGAGGATTTGTCTACTGCAGTCACGAAAGTGTCTGATATTCTTGTTCTCGACCTTCGGATTAGATCACCGCTGCTCTACCGACTGAGCTACAAGGCCAGAACGGGAGCTGGCCGTGGGTATGTGAGATGTTATTCACAAGGACAAATTAGGCTCTTGCCAAGCCTAATTTTAGGTAATCGCTAGTTGTGTGGGCCCAATTCCAATACTAGGGTTGATCCCTGATGGAATAATTGGGTACAAAAACTTCACAGTAGTGTTAGGCCTCACTCGAACTTTGAATCATTACTCCACTCTACTTTTCCGAAACTTGTTGCATGTGAAAAAAATCAAATAAATTAGTTTCTATTTGCCTAATTTTAGCTGATTAGGCAATATGTTTATGTAATTAATTGATCAATCCAGTGTTCGACTTATTTTGTTGATCTTTCCCGTAAGCGACCACCTCCCGTAAGCGACCACTTTGTCGTGCACCAAGGGTGGTCGCTTACGAGAGAGGTGACTGTATGCTGGTCTTGATCGTTTGTCTGCTTCTTATCTTGGAGGGGTGATTTTAAAGCGCGAGAAAAAAGGGGTTGTTTCTCATTTACTCGAAGGAAAATATGTTTTGGCCGTTCTTGCAACTGGGTTTTAAAAGAGTTTCATATGTCAAAGTTTCGTTTCAGGCAGACAGACCTTCCTGCCTGGTAATTGTAGTTAATTGCGCCGCTATGTAGCATCATCGAGGAGCAAATCAACTCAAACGAGTCCGATCTTGGAGGAAATGTTTTCAAAAGATCTGCTAGGCGAATTTTGTCAACTCCAAACATGCTTTGAGGGATCTAAAATAGAAATGAAATGTACTTGTTCTGTCCGCCGAAATCATCGACTGAAATTTTTAAACAAATGCCAGAAAGACGACAGGCAGCTGAACCGCTGAATTTTTCTGCCGGCTTCAGTGCGGCTTTTTTGGAGTCAGAGAAGACTTCTTCCGTCCCGCATTCATTTGACTCAACTTGGTAACGGCATTGAACCGATTTCGTGAGAAATGTTCACCTGAAAAGGTTTTGAAATTCACAACTGCACAGCAACACGTAATCGAAATCATGTTTCCCTGATTTGACAGGCTTTTGCTCCAGGGGAGGAGATAGTAAAATGATTTGATTAGCGGAGGCGCCAAAAATCGGCCACACCCCTTGAACACGAGAAAGAGTGAAGCTGTTACAGTATCGCCTCGCCGTGCCCTCCACCACCCCTGCCCACGGGCATTTTGTACTCTCCCCAGCTTCGCTCGCATCAAGATGCCGTCGAAATAAGGATCAACATCTAAGAGGGGACTGTGAACAGTCTACCATCTTTTTTCCTACGGAGGATTGGAATGTCATTTCCTACTCTCTTTTTTACGCAAAATGCACCTTCCCGTCTTCGGTTTCACGATAATATGAAACAGGAGTCCCTTTGGGCTTTTTTGGCTTTGGTTTCGTTGGGGGCCCTAGTCGTTGCGATGAAGACCTCGGAGGTAATGATGGTGGTGATAGTGATGAAGGCTTCACAGGTGGTGTGGTGGTGATGGTGGTCTTATATTCTCCTGAAAGTCTTCAGGATTCTGCAGCTGTTCCCATCCTTTCAGGGCTGTCAATCTTAACTTTGGGTCTTGTTTCAACACGATGCCATGACATGTTGCCAATTCCCCCATGGATGTTGCGTGCCTTCAATGTGAGTGGGTCGAAGGTCTCGTTTCACCATGTCTTCCAGGACCTTGTATTTTGTTCTGCTGTTAATGACGGCGGTTCCAAACGCAGTCTCACCGTACCATAGCTCCCAAAGCACATACCCGAAACTGTACATATCGGCCTTGCTGTTGTAGATTCGGTTTTCAAAGACTTCAGGGGCTAAGTATATCGAGGTGCCGCAAATCGTACCAGTTATTTCGTTTCATGCTTGGCTACTCCCACGTCTGCAACTTTCACACCTCCGTCGGGTGCCAGCTGGACAAAATAAAAATATATCTATCAGTACAAGGTAAATTTTAGAAATCACACGATTAACGCAGTACTAAGTTCAAGTTAACGTTTCAGGTCTACTCTTCTTTCTCAACCGTGTTTGTCAATGTCTGTAAGTATAAGAATTTGTCAAAGCCGATAAATCGATTATAGAAAAGGAACGTACTTGGCCCCAAGGAAGACACGCACTGAAGTGATGCACTGCGTTTCTTGTCATGAAAAAACTCTTGATGTCATCATTTTTGGCAGCAAGAAGGGCCTGGTAAAAAGCTTTGATTTTGCTGGATACATACTCTGATTGTTAGTAGTGTATTCTTTTTTCGCAACTGCTAAATTAGAGAACTAATTCAAATACTCAGAAGTGGATGTGAAAATCATCATTTCATAAAAGATGTTGTTGTTGTTGTTGTTCAACAACTTGCAAAAATGTGAAAAGTGAACTGACACGAGCGTCGGACAAAGAAATAACCCGTGAGTTCACGACAGGAACTTACCAAAATATTATTGAATTTTAAATCTAGGTGAGCAAATCCTTTATGATGAATGTATCGCAAAGCATCCAAGATAGTTAGAGCCCAGCCTAACAGCTTCTTCATGACTGCTTCCTTTCGCTTCCAATCGTGCAGGAGCTTCCTCCGGATGAGACGTCACGTGAGACCTGAGCGAACAGCTGCATAACTCCAGGATGATCATCACTGTTGTTCAATTTCGGCCATGCTGAAGATATGTTTTATAAAACTTTACATTGTTAGGATGACTCAATTGTCTGAGGAAAATAATTCAGATAAAAACATAGGTTAGGAAAAAAAGTTAGGGCAATAAACTCGGAGTTGCACCTTGTCCTTTTCTTAAAGTTTGATTTAAGACGTGAAGTACATGTAACCTATGGCGTGGACCTAAATTATAAAATGTTTGATTTTCCATATATACGAAAATATCTCGACGTCTGCAATAGCTTTCTGATCAGGCGAGGATGGAAGATATTTAATTGTAACAGCAATGAAAACAATAAGAATCAACAAAACGAGTTTTAAAAAACTGCAGTGTTGTGTCAGCGGCCCTATACACCCTCAATGTAACCCCACCCCCTAACCCTTTGGATAAGGTGGGGGTTAAGGATTTGCTGCTTCAAAAGAGATGTATGTCCTACTATTCGGGGATATATATTTCAGTCTGTGAAATGCTCCCCACCCCCCCATCTGTTAGTTTGTACTGGAAAATTATATTCTACTTGATTCTCAACAAGGAAATGCTAATATATGTGTAAGTGGGTTGTGAAGACAAGCAGCTAAAGGGCAAGATAACTTATACAAGAAACATGTCTTCATGATGACAGAGAGCGGGCGTAAATTCACTGGTAACATAAGCACATGTCAGAACTTAAATGTACTCATTCCAACAGGAGGACTAAGTGTGCATTTAAAATCTATACAACACAACTTGACGATTTCGTGTTCTGGATATTGTTCTACCTTAAAGCTCGCTCCTCGTCAACGAAATGGCATACGTTGTTGGTTGTGAGTGGATCTCTGTTCCTCTTAAGTCCAACCTCAATTTCTGGCTGCCCTTTTCGATGAAGAACACATCTGTACACTGTAGAAAAGCTGCCATCTCCAATAATGGACTTCCACTTTTCATCGCATTTCAACTCTTCATCTGTGAAATCCGACTTCCTGACCTCACTTAGCTGGAAGACAGTTAAGCTACGTTGCAACAACTTGATCTGTATCTTCAAAGGTTCGTAAGCTTCCCGGATCTCAGTCTTGTTTCTTTTGTCTTCAAGTAGCTGCTGGTACAACTGTTCGTCGCCTTCTGTTAGTTGGGGTATCTTCTCCTTGATCTGTTTCAGAAACTGCACCGCGTCTTCTAGTTGTGTATTGATGAAAGGAAGCAGGCGGTCTTCGGTAGCAATGACTTCAGGGCATTTACGGGATCTTTTTGACATGTAGCTATATGGATCATCATCGTAGCTTTCCAGTGTAGTTTTATGTTGGGTCATCTTTTTTAATTTGGCACTAAGCTTACTGAAAACTGGAGGACAACTAACCACCACGTACAGATGCCAAGCCTTGCCGAAGCCATGTTGGTGCAGTACTTTTCTGGGACTTGTTTTTTGTCACTTCTTCGCTCTGTGAAACGTCTGCTTCGGTCTCCTCAAGGAAAGCTTGTTCTTCCACTTTATGGATTTCCGCTCTCATTACATCGTACTTTTCAATACAATATTGGATCAGCGAAACCTGAGCTTTTGCAAATTCGTGTTCGTTATCTTCCCATTGCTGAACAAATTGTTGTGTTCTCTCCAAAAAGTACTTTAGTGCTTCACTTTTTGTCTCTTGCCATTTTGCCGAGGCTACTGATACTTTTTCCATAGACCAATCGCAAAACTTCTTGATAGTTTCCTCGGATTTGAAATCGCCGCTAGCTTTGCTATGATCTCTTGAATTTTTTGTGACTGATGTTGACTCAGTTCACCAAATCTACGTTCCTGGGAGCTTTTTAGTTCCTCCATACGGCTCATCACTCATTTGATCCTTTTCTCTGTTTCTTGATGCGACATTTCTGCTGACTTCAGTACAATTCTGATTTGACGAGAGACGCGCGCAAGGAGATCCTCAAGCTTTCTGATGGATAATCATGTCAAAACATGACATTAAAAACTACTTATTAACCGAGAATGAGGTCTTTATGGGAAAATCTAAAACCGAAACCATGCTACCTATTCGGTAAGGCCAAAGTTTGAGATCTTCCCTAGAAACAGCGAATCATAGCGCGCATTATATCCGCTACTAATACAAACCATACAATAATGACTTTGACATTACTTCACAAATCCCCGTTTTCGAGCTTTTCACGAAAAAATATCAAAACTAATTTAATTGACGGAAACACATCTCGACCATTTTCATCAATGAAGCCTGTTAACTCAGCAGAGATAAGGTAAAGAAAAAAACCCTTTCATTCCAGTTACAATAATTGAAGAAGCCAGTGGCTCATGGAACAGTTTCAAAAGCCGGAAGCTACAAGGTGTATTGCTGAATTACCACTGGATAAGACGATTCATAAAGAGTACCAACACAGCGGTTGGGGAAACGCACCGAGAGAATAAACTGTGTAACTATATGTTCGTCAAAAACGCAACAAAAGTGTGTCCATGACTGAGAAAACCAGGCACAACCAGGCAGGAAGTGATGCAGCTCATATCCGCACCAATTTCTCTCACACTTGGCATAAATGTTGGGTTTGATTAGAAAATGATCTTGGCAAAAACTAGGTCAAAATATTTTATTCCCTTCAAGTTTGGAGGACCCCCTCCAAAAATGGCCGTTTGTCATTAATTTATGCATATTTCATTAGCTGTCGTTGATCATGTTATACTATTATCAGTCTCAGGGCACAGATATTCATTTGAACTAGACAATATGATTTTTCCCCTTGGCTCCATCTTTAAGGTAGTTCTATATAGTTTTTTTTGGACCATGCCTAGCATTTTCAATTGGCGTTTTTTATCAACCTTCCCTTAATCTTATCGATGTGAAAAGTTTGGTTGAATGTGTTTTTAAAGGTAATCGATGTTTCCATGAAAACGATATACTAACAGAATGAAAATTGGTTTAACATGAATTTTGTTCGAACCAGATCTGTTATAGAAAAGCTGATGGCAATTTCTGAAATTACGATATATGGCCAGGGAAATGTGCAAGAATAAAAAAAATTATGTATGTTTGATTTCGAATAAATCGCGCAAACATCTCAAACCATGCATTTTGTTTAATCAAATTAAATGGACTGAAAGAAGAACACTATTTTAATGAAATTGCAGCTCTAAAGGACACCCAAATGCGCATAAAGTTATGTCTTAAGGCTATAAAAGTTTTGTTGGTTTGTGCCCTCTTGATCTCCAGAACGATACATTTTCTCAACATCACTGCCATAAAACTTAGAACAATTTTCGATTTTAAATTAAGCGCTTTTTCGAAAAGCTTAAAAACGGCTCGATGGATCTTTTAAAACGTTACCCGTGCATGCCTGCCAGTGTTAAAATTTTATTCCAAAGTTTCATTAGCATTGGTACACTGGAACACTTTCAAATCTATCGATGAAGTAGGGTACTCGAACACACGAAAAAGTTTTGTTACAAAATCCCGATATAAAAACAATTATGTTAACATATTCAGATCTGTGTGCAACATTCTCCCGTAATCAATACATTTCGTTGATGCATATTTTAAAATTTAATAGTTCGTTTTATTTGTGATTGACTTAATGTATTGATAACATTACTTGGGCACAATATTTAGCCTTTTTACTCCTGCAAAAAAATTTACTGTTTCCCCCAATACCTTTCAGCTCTTCGTCACTCGAAGTGGAGTTTTCGCTGGCGTGGAAAGAAGAGTCAACAGTTCCCTTGATCCGTATTTCTATAAACATACTGCAAATTTGCATTCAGAAAGTGACGCGAAACGTATTGATCGCGGGAAAATGTTCCAAATGATAGATTTGAATATTTTCACATCGATCGATCAGATCAAGGAAAGGTTGGTAAAACGCCCATTAAAAATGCCAGGTATGGTCCAGGCAAAACTGTATCGAGCCAACTTAAGGTGAATATTTCGGAGTGTTGTGAATAGACTTTAATTGGTGGCATGCAAATAACTACACTGGGCAACAGCAAATACATATTACTCTAACATGGATAGTGATTGCAATCACTAAAGTTCCCCAAAAAGACATAAAATGTTTGGAGACTTCAATATCTTTTCTGTGCCGTGGCATACTGTTTACATAGGACCTTACGATTTTTAGCTATTTTATGAACATCCACTTAAATACAAAAGCCATTTTTCTGTCTTAATCTAACTCGAAACCAGCAAGAAAGATCTACCTAGGTAATTTTCCTATCAATTACTAGTATAAATTCAGCGAAAAGAAGCACTTGAGACAATTCTTTCATATATTTTCAGAGCTACATTTAGGGGCATTCTCACCATATCGATCGATATCGATGAAACTCGGCGGAAAAAGATTCAACGTGTAAGTTCTAGCTAGTTCTCTCAACGTATGTTTCAGGCTTAAAATAGAATGGAAACAAGAAATAACTATGAAATACATGTCACTTATAGCTTAGACGCGATTTTGCGCTCTCGTTGATTCTTGGATTGCGAAATGTCCAGTGTTGTGTTATCTGTTTTGTTGCTTCGACCCGAGGTTTAAAGAGAATGTCCATTGCCATCCCTCTTACATAATCCGCCAGAGATATCAACATTCGTCGAGAAAGAAAGTCCCTAAACATTTTATAGCTTTTTGGGGAATTTAAGTGATTGCTCTCACTATCCATGCTAGAATAATGTGTATTTTCTGTTGTCCAGTGCAGATGTCTGCCATCTGTTAAAGACTATTCACAGCACTACAAAATATGCACCTTACTTGAGATGGAGCCACGGAGAGAAATCAAATTGTCTAGTGCAAATGAATATCTGTGCTTTGAGACTGCTAAAAGTAGAACATTATACAGTGGATTTCATTTTCACATGGCCTTTCTTGTTGTAGAAATACTAAATCAAAGACAGCTAATTAAAAACGTATAAATTAATGACAAACGGCTATTTTTAGAGGGGGTCCTACTAACTTCAAAGGAGTAAATATCTCATGGACACCGTCACTCTCACCTATCCTGCTCAGGGTTCTATCGAATTCAATTTTCGAGCATACACACAACGAGTAATTAAATATCTTTTAGTATTTTATATTCCTTTTGCATACTTTAATTTCTCGCTGGCAATACTTATGAGGATTGTTCTTCATGGATGAGATAACAAGATTATTGATGGCTGCGATTAAGTCGTTAAAATCTCCTGTGATCACACCATACGTCTGAGCCAACTGTGCAGCTTTGCATGACAAATATACGATCTGGGAACTCGGATTTAGAGCTTTTCGATTTGCGCTTTTTTCACTGCCTCACGTTCTTCTCTTTCAATCAGACCCCACTTGTTAGCAACAAACAAGGTACAGACAGTGAATAGTGCAAGGTCCACCTCAGCATTTTCCTTGAGGTTTTGAGCGTAAGTGGGTAACTTTTCTAGCTGTTTAGGGGTAAACACAACAGACGCGTTAAGGTTAGCTTATCCAAAAAAGTAATGATGATTCAGTCTTGGTCACTGTTCATCACAAAAATGAAGACTAAAATTAAACAAGAGGCTACAAGTAGCCTATACTCGGGCCTGCAAAAGTACAGTGGTGTATGGTTAATTTAGCACTAAAGAAAAGAAAAGAGAGAAGTCTGTCCTTCTCGCATCGGCCTTACATTGCGTTTCTTATGATGTTCGACTGTGTATGTAGTGAATACCCGGACCCAGATTATCTTCATTTCAGGTGGTGACAACGACCACTGGACCATGGAAACGAGATAAAAATAGTGTATTTATTCCAAAGTGGCTAAGCACATTGTTTTTTTACTGATCGATGGCTATTATTGCTCAGTGTTCGAGAAAGGAAACGCTAATTGGACGGTTTCAGATGAAACGAAATGACTCATCGAGACATCTTTTGCAGAAAAAAATGAAGATGACTTTGTCACGTGCGCGGCACGTGATGAGGATGTGCACTATAGCTCGACACTTGAAAATACTTTCAGAAGTACACAAGTTCCTTGAGGATGGCCATGCCAAATGAATCCATAGCACGAGAATCAAATATTTAAAATATACCATTTGTTGTAATTTAAATACTCACAGTAATATGCACCCAATTGTCAAAATAAATACAGTATGTTATTTGCCAGCTGGGAGGTCCGTATAGGGAAAAACTGTGACCGAGGCCTTGAAATTGCTGCCAGAAGCCCCAGGCTAGGCCGAGGGCAGCTTTTTCAAGACCGATGTCACAGTTTTGCAATACGGACCGACCCTTTGCTGGTAAATAACTTTCTTTTTTTTTTCCGCTCTCTCTCCCACCCTCTCTGAAATCACTTGTTTTAATTGTTGACTCGCACCGAGCTTGATAGTGAATGCAGTATTAAATCGACTGACAAACTGAACGTTTCAAAGAGAAATATTTCTTATTTAAATTCTATTTCCAAACCTCTTGTCTAATGAAAAATAATCTCTGTATGTAAACGGAGTCGGTGTCCAAAAAAAAAAAAATGGAAATTTAAGGTCATCACACAAGCTCACGCAATCAAGGCATGGATTCCGCCTGCCGTGAGCAGGCCGGATGAGAACTGAATTTCCGCCCGCTCCCGGAACCAATCAGATTGAGAAAAAAAAAGAAAAGAATTATAATTCTCTGTGACCAAATTTTGGAAAGTACCTATCAAAGACAAACAGTAAGCAAACTCTATTTTGCAACTTTCAAGTACATTACCAGTATGACTTGGGTTGTATTGAATCTGAAAAGTTGTGTTGAACGATATGACTTCTGCAGGTAATTCTGTTAACACGAAATATGTTTGTCTCGATAATCTTGATAAGGCAGTGTATTGTTCATTTCCTACATTTATAACTGATAATTACAGGGAAGTAATTAATTTCCAGTCGTAATTATGTAATAGCACATAGTGACATAGCTGCACATTCACTGCCAGCATTTGAGCCATACACTAAAACATCACCTTGACAGTTGTTTTCCTAGTAGGATCAATGGGATGTGAACCAGGATTTTTCTAGGTTATGTCCCTGCAAAGGTTGAACTTACCAGCAATATATATGCCGTGCGGTGGACCAGACTATTTCAAAAAACAAAAATAGTGTTTCGTTTCCGGAACGGTGAGGGAAGGAGAAAAGATAGAACACTGTAGTGTGGGTCACTTCGCCTGTCATTGTTATTTCGCTTCGTGTATTGAAACTCTCGAGAAATAAACATAGAAATGTAAAAGCAAACTCTCTGAACAGTGTCCCTTGGTATCAACATGCATAATTAGCTTTTAAATGCATAACGCAAGGCGCAATAGAACAAGACAACAGACGTATTGGCGTTTTTTGAGGGGAACACTGCCTTGCGGCTGGTTAGCCTATGCGACTTCCGGATTGCGTGACATAGAACAACCTCACTTATCTCCCCAGCACTACGTGCTGAGTGGTAAACAGGACCTGCTGGATCGGACAAGAGTACTGGTTCGTGAGCAATGTACAAAGCAAACGAACCAACAAGTTTGGGGGAAGTCACGGCGCAGACTTAACCACACCACACAGGAGTGACCCAATTTTAATGACGGCAAAGCGATATATCCAACCCATCTCCAAGGGAGGGAAGAAGGGAAAAACTTTGACAAATTGCAAACAGCTAATTGTAAGCAATAAATATATAGCGTTCTCTGGTAAAAAGTTTTAAAAAGACTATGAGCTTTCGACAGACTGAACTGCTGTCTTCAACGGATAAAAACGAGCTAATTGTAGTTGATTTTAATATAGAAGACAAATTGCCAAGTGAACTTTGAACGGCCAACTACAAAGAACGCGAAGATAACTATCGCGACATAAATAGCCGTTTTAGTACGGTCACGCACCATTAACCATATTTTACTGATAGGGCAGTAAAATCTCATTTAAAGAGAAGAACAGATACTTGTTTATGTGCACAATACATCGAAGCATAAAGTCAACAAATACCTATTTTACCTTCAAATACTTACCCCTGCATAACATTTCAAATTCCGTTTTCAGTGAATCTTCGCTTTTGTGTTTGTCAGCATTATGATTTGCAATATTTCAGGTTTACGTGTTCACAAATTTGTTTTTGTATCTCGTAGATTTACAAACTCTGTTTTGATTGGTCACTCTAACTCAATGTGTAAAGAGTTCACCCTGAATACAAAATAGATACGTTTTGTTTCTGAGAAAACACAACAACATTCTTTTACAAATCGTAGCGCGTATTCCTGATTTCTGTATTAAATTTAACTTTCATTTTGCATTTACCTCAGTGTTCATTCACACTTTTGGAAAAGTGTTACATACCTCCTATAGTTGACGGTCCCCAATAGGGTTCTTCAATCCCGCCATCCCGACCAAAATTTTCCCTTAATCTCGAAATCCCGAACGTTTTTATTGGCCAATCCCGGTCCCGGTCATGACGTCACAACATGATGTCCAAACCTCGTCGTCAATTACAACTACAGTTGATTTAAAATACGCCTTGTTAGTCTTTTCCACCAACCATCATGATCCAATTGACCCTAATTGTAGCATTCACAATCACAGTTTTGAAACCGAAATGGTGCGTGATTGTCCATTATTAGTAGTAATTGAATCTGTTGCTGATGTATACGATTATCAACAAATTTACTTTTCTTCCTAACATTCCTATTTAGCATGAAAACGCTTCCTGTCAAGCTAAAAATGGCAAACTGCGAAAAGCAAGCGTTACGAAAGGTGACGAAAATGGTCAACACTACCTACAAACCCATGGAACAGACATGGGTACAAAAATGGCAGTCGCTTTTGCCAATATCTTCATGGCTAAGTTGAAACGGAAATTTTAAACCAAAGCGCACGAAAACCACTCTTTTGGAAACGATATGTAGACGACATATTTCCCCTCGAGACTTAAAATAGAGAGGAGATAATGCAGTTCATTGAACGAGCAAACAAACAACAAACCACAATTAAATTAACGGCTGAAATTTCAGATACAAAAACGACATTTCAGG
>NC_090892.1:3168000-3195500 GCF_036669925.1 Montipora capricornis
TGTGCATATGAGCCAAGTGGCCTATCAGGCTGAAGCTTATCCTAGCTTCTGTAGCATGAAGCAGTTAGGACTATTTCTACTTCCCCAGGACGGGATGCTGGTTAACCCCAGCATTACGTTTGCTGCTACCCATTTACACAAAAAGTACTCCTGGGTGGAGAGAGGCACAGAGAGAGTAAAATGTCTTACCCAAAGACCACAATGCAATGTCCCCGGCCAGGGCTTGAACCCGGACCGCTCAAGCTAGCCATGAGGCAACTGTGCCTGTCATATGATATCATACTGTACATAGACAATATTGTAGTCAATTTTGTTGTTAAAAATTTGGACCGTTAATTGCTTCTATTTTCTTACATTTTGAAGTTATTGTGGCTCCGGCATGTATGCTTGTCATACATTTTATATTGATTTATGTCCTTACCAATTAGATGGTTTTGGATGACAAAGATGTAGAAGTTGTTTGGAATTTGCTGAAGCATTCCTTTCAGAAGATTCTGATCAGAGAGGGGGTCGAGGAACTTAATCATGAAGATTTGTATTGGTAATGTTTCTTAACAATATAGTTATTTTTAGTTTATGACCAAAGGTAGTATGTACATGTATGTAGACATTCATCGCAAGGGTTTGAACCCAAAGGTTCCTAACCATGAAATCTTGGGTGCCCATTACTTAAGTGTATATTAAAAAAGTAAGTTTTACCAGTTCACCAAAGTCAAAATTTATTTGCCTGTGGCACATGGGCATTAAAGTTTTGAAACTTTAGGGTTGTTCTGAACCTCATGTACAGATTTTTTTTTTTAACTTGACCAAAAGTCCTGCTCATCAAAATATGATAATATAAAAAAAATTTCACCAGACCGTTTTTTTAAAGCTGTAATTAAGGGTGTTTTAATCAGGTCGTACTGTTGCTATGGTAACCTGCTATGTCACAAAAATGATAATGATGTGTTCACCGATGATCAATTAGCTTTTTGATACCTTGATTGTAGCATCAAGTGATAAAGAGTGGTTATAACGACCCATGAAAGTGCTTGAAACTGTTTCAAGCCACCTTCAATGAGGAAAATCACGTGTTACATTGCGTGTACAATGCAGTGCGTGTACAATGCAGGGCTAAAAGATAAGCATCAATTATAAATTATTAGTTAATGAGACTTAATTCACTAAGGGATATAAGCCCTTGATGTCCTAATGATTTTAATTTAAAATGAACAGGATTGCTTTCGCTATGGTGCTTCACAAGCATGGTGAGAGGTTATACTCAGGACTCCAGAAAGTTGTCACAGAACATCTGGTAGAAAAGGTATCAAACGGCGTTTTTTATCTTTAATTTCTTAGTGAACGTGGAGTTGCATCAATTTCAGACTCCCCTATTTTGGAATCTTATCTGAAATCGCCTTTTCCAAAACAAAGTTAATTTACGGTATTATATTTTGGGTGTCTAGGGGTAAAGACAATAGAAAAACCCTCATCGGGACAACCAAAAGGTGGCGGTGGCTGTGGCCGCTTAATAGAGGCCCCTGTTGGCATTGTGTTCCCGATGTGATCCTTAGATATGATACCTAAAATTGGAGTTCGTAAATTCCCAGCTAGATGAAAAACAAGGGATCTGTTGAAACTATTCGTGTACGACCAAGGTTACAAAACGAAATAAAATTGAGCGGTCCACGCTATTCTTAGTTTTTGTTTTTCCCTCTATAGGTTGTCATTTTAGGGGTTTGGGCCTCAAATAGGGTGTCATTTTTCAGGTCCTTCATCCTTAAATAGGGATTAGACCCGTCACGGCACCTATCCAAAATTTACGGAACTACCCCTCGGGCTCTACGATCACACATTTCTACACTACTAACTTACTGAAGGAAAGTAAAAACACATACGGTCTTACTGAGGTACTGAAGGAAAGTAAAAATATACAGCTATTTTGAGAAAGGTTGTCGGAAAAAGTGCACGCGACAATCCTGAAAGGTATTGTGGGTGATTTTAAGTGCACTGTTTTTCAAAGAAATTTAAAAGAATCGTACGGGAGGCCACTGATATATGTTTGCGAGTGCTGAAGGAAAGTAACAAAAGTAGGTTCGACAGCTACAGCCGTTAGAAACACTGTATTGATCATATCCCATATTACCTTTCGGGATTGTCACGTGCACTGTATTCTTGACAAACTTTCTCGAAATAGCTGTATACTGTCGTACTAAGGTACTGAAGGAAAGTAAAAATATATACTGTCGTACTAAGGTACTGAACGAAAGTAAAAATAAATACGGTCGTACTAACGTACTGAAGGAAAGCAACATTTATACGGTCTCACTAACGTACTGAAGGAAAGTAAAACATAACCGGTCGTTCTAACGTACTGTAGGAAAGTAAAATATATATGGTCGTACTAACTTACTGAATTGAAGGAAAGCAACATTTACACGGTCGTACTAAAGTACTGCAGGAAAGTAAAACATAAACGGTCGTACTAACGTACTGAAGGAAAGCGACGTACGGTCGTACTAACGTACTGTAGGAAAGTAAAATATATACGGTCGTACTAACGTATTGAAGGAAAGGAAAATATATACGGTCGTACTAACGTACTGTAGGAAAGTAAAATATATACGGTCGTTACGCTCGTACTAACGTACTGTAGGAAAGGCTAATATACGTTCGTACTAACGTACTAAATGAAACTAAGGTATATGCAGTACAAACGTTTTGAAGGGAAGTAGTTAGCTGTGTATTTGAAGAAGAAATTTGATAATTTCCGCTGTTGAAAATTGACGTGAGTTCAATCCTGTCTGTTCAAGTATTTGCTTTGCATGTCCTCGGCACATTTTCAGCCTGGATTTTCAGAAAGGATTCTTAACAAGCTTCCATTGTATTTCTCTCAAGGTATGCCACGATGTATTGCTTTCACACAATGACAATTTCCTGGACACACTGATTACTGCCTGGAGTAATTATCAGAAATCGATGGTCATGATTGGAGATGTCGTGAAGTACATGGTATGTTCATGAGTCAAGTGCTTACATGTTCATGATCATCTAACTTAACAAAGAACAGTGAAAACTTAACAGCAGTTTACTAGTAAGTGAATATGAAATATCGTTATTATTGTTATGGCAAACTGTTCCATGGTTCCCTGAGAATTTTTTTTAAAACATTGCACAAAAGAGAACAGTTCGCTCGTGTAAGTAGAAATCCTTTTCCTTCGTGTTTGGTGGACAATTGCAGTTTAAAACGCAGTCATAGTGCAGCCAAAATCAGTGAAAATTGACCACATCGTTTCTTTATTCATTTGTTCATTTGTTTGTGCAGTTCTCTACCAACTGGGAGCTGGCCACGTTGTAAGTTCGTAATATACCCGTAGAAAGTGAAGAAAACAACTAAATATATGAAAGTTCATATATTCGAACTGAGGAGAATGATATGAAGATATGATTGATCATCGCAGTTATGCAAACAACGTTTAGGCCGGAATTATTTTCAGGCTTTAATTTCACAACTGCTTAAGTTGTGCGCATAACTGTGATGATCAATCACATCTTCGTATCATTCTCTGCTGTTCAAATACATGATTTTTCATATATTTACTTTTATTATATAAACACCAGGCCCGGGTTGCTCGAAGCATGGTTAGTGTTAACCAGTGTTAAATGCCATGGAAACCTATAGGTTTAGGTACCTCTTCACCAACGGTTAGCGCTAAACAGACTTCGAGCAACCGGCCCCAGTGAAATACCAGGTGAGCTTTGGCATGTAAACACATCTTCAAACGTGAAAATAACATGTTACTTTCACGAGTCTTAAGATCACCATTGCTGCAGCTACATAATCTTTAAAAAGTACTCAGATGTGTTGTTGTGTGATCGAAACATCATCAATCCCTCCTCGAAAATCTTCGGTAATCTTCGGTAATCCTCGGAAATTGTGTTCGGAAATGTTTGTCTGCCCTTTGGGACAATTTTGAAAAATCTCCGGAAATCTTCGGAAAGTGGGCGGGAATCGTCGGAAAATCGTTAAAACATCGTCATTAGTATGTTTACATAATAAACAGAATATTACATGCCCCTTCTCGTGTTCAACTCGATATCTCACGAGTTCGCTGCGCTCACTCGTGAGATATCGGGTTGAACACTCGAAGATAAAATTCCTATCCACACGCGGGCATGTAATACCCCTTTATGTATTCTTGACCGTCTAAGGGTATATTACGAACTGACAACGTGGCCAGCACCCAGGTGGTGTAAGAGCTCAGGCTTCGAGCAACCGGCCCCAGTGAAATACCAGGTGAGCTTTGGCATGTAAACACATCTTCAAACGTGAAAATAACATGTTACTTTCACGAGTCTAAAGATCACCATTGCTATAGCTACATAATCTTTAAAAAGTACTCAGATGTGTTGTTGTGTGATCGAAACATCATCAATCCCTCCTCGAAAATCTTTGGCAATCTTCGGTAATCCTCGGAAATTGTGTTCGGAAATGTTTGTCTGCCCTTTGGGACAATTTTGAAAAATCTCCGGAAATCTTCGGAAAGTGGGCGGGAATCGTCGGAAAATCGTTAAAACATCGTCATTAGTATGTTTACATAATAAACAGAATATTACATGCCCCTTCTCGTGTTCAACTCGATATCTCCCGCGTTCGCTGCGCTCGCTCGTGAGATATCGGGTTGAACACTCGAAGATAAAATTCCTATCCACACGCGGGCATGTAATACCCCTTTATGTATTCTTGACCGTCTAAGGGTATATTACGAACTGACAACGTGGCCAGCACCCAGGTGGTGTAAGAGCTCAGTTGGTAGACCACTGCGCGGGTATCGCAGAGGCCATGGGTTCGAATCCCGTTTAGGCCTGAATTTTTTCATGCTTTAATTTCACAACTGCCTAAGTTGCGTGCATAACTGCGATGATCAATAACATCTTCATATCATTCTTCGCAGTTTGAATATATGTACTTTGTTCATCAGTGATGATTAAATATTTGGTGCTTGAAACAACTGAGTCTTTCTTTGAAAATTGTCTGAATATAAGCTTAAGAGACTCTCTCTTTTAAGAGACTTTTGACCGGTCCTGTATCAAGGCATTTTGAACAAAGTTATTCGTTTTAAAGGAAAGCAGTGATGTTTACAGTTTTATCTAACTTCAAGATACAAGAAACTAGTTTAAGGTCTTTGACAGGTTTCCAACCCACAACCTTTGCTACTAATTGAGAGAAACGTCCAGTGCTGGTCTAATGGTTAACGTAGTTAATTGCATTCATAGTGATAATCATAAATAGCTATCGATGAGCACTGTCTTAAAAGTGACCTGATAATAAAATCACGAGTGATTTTTATGCTCATTATTACATTTGGTTAAGATGCATGGATGGATTTCTTCATATGTCAATCCTGTGAGTTGGTTTTGCTCAATATAGCCATTTGTTACTTATCACTCACCTGGTCTGTACCTCACAATGTGTTGTTCAGAATATGTCCATCTTGCTCTCCTGCCCAGTCATTCTTTAGTAAGATATGTGTTTCATTTGTTAATTGTATTCACAGGACAGAGTTTATGTTCAACAAAATGGTATTGTTAATTCATATGAGTTAGGAGTAGTTCTTTTTAGGGATTTGGTAAGTTTTTTGTTTTGTTGTTTTTTAAAATTATTTTTCCGATTTTTATACGGTGGAACCTCGTCAATCCAGTTACCAATGGGCCACAAAAATCTGGCTGCGTGAAAGGGTTATTTAAACAAGAAAATGACGGACTGAGGTTTTGCTCAGGCCAGAATAAAGTGACCTTATTAACGGGATGGCGTTAAGGCTGGGTACCACTGTATATGTACACTGACTGACTAGATTTATGAAAACCGTGTCAATACCACCCATATGCACTTTGATTTCGTAACTCCTAAGGGTCTTAAAATCACTTCAAACTATGGAAAGAGAGTTGAGAAAAAGAAAACAAGAGCAAAATTTCTTTTAATTTGTATATCGTCAACTGTTTATCGTCTCTGGCGAAATCACTGTTATTCATACATCCAGACCAAATTGCCGTTAATTTTCATGCGTTCGGCCTCGTATTGATTGCATATGTAATCATTGTCATGGCTGCACGGGTTTGCCTTATGATCCACAGACTAATTTGTCTATGTTATGTTTACACTCAATAAGAGGACATACGCATAGCTTTTCACTACAACAAAAAGCGAAAATGGTCAAGGGTAGACTAGTGAATCTTTTAGGCAAGAGATCCCGTTAGGTAAAAGTACCAGAGAACCAGAAACAAGATTTCCATCATTCTTTTCTTACACCAGTAAGGTTACTTTGAACACAACAAAAGAGGCAGATATCCATTAACTGAATTCCGCCTCAAACATTGGCTATTGAAATAGTACAATATAGTTTCATGTGAAAGTAATGTTTAACGATTCTGATGATTTTGTCTTTAAACAGTTCCATTTAGATGCTACTTGTCGCTTTTAATTATGTCAGTAGTTAGATATGCGTAACACCCTGTAAAGGTATTGACGTCACTTTCGTGCCTGTCAAGGGGAAAATTCAATTATCATTACTACAGGATCATGTTAGACCAAAATACTTCAGAATCAGAATCTATATTAATATGGACAATTATTTCCTCCATTTCACTTTTTTATCAAATTATTTAAAGGTGTTGAAGAATTATAGGGTAAGAGATCGTGTATCTCAAACACTGCTTTCACTGGTGCGAAGAGAGCGTGAAGGAGATTTTGTTGACAGGTACACTGTATGATGTAGTTATGCTGTTGGACACAGATTTAATCAAAAACAGTACAGCATTTCATTCAATAGGGCCATACGTTTGATCCTTGTCAGTAACTATAGTCAGTTAACAGACCTGTGTTCTCTTACGGGATTCCAGTAGATTTACTGGGACAATATAGTTAAACATAGTAACGACAACATACGTAGTCTTGCACATCTTACATATATGCCGTCTTACACATAGTAACACTCGTTAAGTCGGGACATTGTACGTAATCTTACGCGAAGTACTTACCAGCACGTTTTTGTATGATCACGTGATATGAAGTTGCCCGTGTTTGTTACCAGTCTTCCAAATTTTTGTTTTGAATCGTGAAATTTAATTTTGCATCGTGAAACGCTGTTCTGTTCCACGTAAGTATTTTGTATCACGAAAGATTGTTGTGCTCTGTGAAAACTTGTTTTGTATCACGAAAGATTGTTGTGTTCCATGTAAAATTGTTTTGCATCACGAAAGATTGTTGTGTTCTGTGAAAAAATGTTTTGTATAATGAAAGATTGTTGTTTATCGAGCTCAATATTGAGTTGTGTTTTGCCACCGTACCGAAATGGCTCAATTCAGAATGTTTAAATCCATCTGTGAAGTCAAAACATTGATCGTTCAATGGCTCTGTTCGATGCGTACGTTTAACACTGGCCTACAGTGAAAAGGACTGCAGTTTCCTTGTATACTTCGTATAGAGCGTTTTCACTCACGTGACCAGCAGCCATATTGGATTACTAAAACAAAAGAATGTATTTGCATAAGAATAGAGTTCAAATCCCGGAGGATTAGTTTGGTACACCATCATGGCCGCCATTCCTTTGTTTTGCAACACCATCATGGCTGCCGTGACGTCATGTGAAAACTCTCTATAGCATCAATAAAGAGTCTTCTTCGTTCTTGTTTGTATAATGTGCGTGAAAAGTCCCTAATTGAAGGAGAATGTGAACAAAATTATCAGAAGCACAAGCATAGAGTGAAAAGAGGGAATTGAAAAAGTACTTAATTTTTCTACAAAAACAACTATTTTAAATAAAAAAAACGTGAAAAGTTTTTCTTTCTTTATGGACTTTTCACAACAGTGCCGTCCTTTTCATCTAAGCGTGTACACGTGACAGAAAAACATGTTCTAATTGGGCGCAAACATGACATGCTTGGTAACCAAACATTTGAAGTTTGAAGGGTGTTCGAACAAGTTTTAGCAAAACGGCAGAAGGAATGAGACTTTTTCGAGGAAATTGAGCCAGACCTGTTAAAGTATGCCTTCGCTTTTCGTAAATGTGGGTTCTCATCAAGTGTAACGATGAAGTATTGGGGCGAGCAGGATTTCCAAAACTTAGAAGCGGAAGTTCCAGAAGGACATCTTCGGCTTATCGTCGGTTTACTTGTGCACAGTTGAACGGTTGATAAGATGCCTTCACACATTTCACTTATTGGTCGCGTAACCGCCATCTGAATCACCTCATTTCTGAAATCCTTGGACATAGGAATACCTGGTTTGAAGTTTCGGCCGTATTTGTTTATCGAAAACATATCAACAAATTCGAAAACTTTCCAACTTTGGCCCGAAAGTTTGCTTGACGGTTGTAAAAGTTCAAATGTTTGGTTACCAAGCATGTCATGTTTGCGCCCAATTAGAAGATGTTTTTCTGTCACGTGTCCACGCCTAGATGAAATCGACGATATTACAAAAAAATACATGAGAACCTTTATCTTTGGCATCTGTAAATAGGATAAATGCCCTGGAAACAATGCAAGACATTTTTATTGGAGGGTTAATCGGTTATCATATATTGATTAATAATGTTATTATATAATTACAATTAATTAATAATTTTCGAATTTTTTTTTCGTTTGGGCTACCAAGCTTGACTTCTTGGCACCCTGCCATAAAAGGCTGGATGCCTGAAGGGCCCCCTAGAATTTTTCTTAGAGCACAGCCTTGACAGGACATAAGATTAATCATCTTTCAGAAAGAATTATTTTTTTTTCTTGAAGGATGGCCATTAGAAAAACATGTGAAATGTTACTGTTACTGGGAATTGTTTCTAGAAGTGTTTATGTTGACTATTTTGAGAAACCCTTCCTTGACGAGTCTGCAGAATTCTTCAAAGTAAGAACCTTATTCAACATTTATGTGTTACTTACTCAAGTACTCATTAACTCACTGCAATTATTGTATTGTATTAACTTCCATCTCACTAGCGTGAGATAGTGATGGGACTGGTTGTTGTTGTTGTTTGTTTTTTTCGTCGGAGTTACCAGTTGCAGAGGGCGTTACAGAGGGAGTTATGTTGGCAAGTCAATCATAAAAATGAAAATCAAAGGTGATTTAAAATACCTTGCAATGCAGGACAGTCTTCTCTAAGGCCGGGACTTTTAAAGAGTTTATCGTGCTGGCTTGGGAGTTCGTCATTATCAGAGTGTCTGGAAACAATGTATTCCAGGACAATTGCTCTTCAAGGTGTTCAAGTTGTTTGCGCCGTTTAGTTTTGTAATACAAATTAGGGCTCTTTTCTTTGATAGATTAGAGTTAACTTTTTTTGTTATGGCTTAACTTTTCTTGACAGTTGGAAAGTCAGATTTTACTTGGAGGAAACAATGCGTCAGTGTATCTTAAGAAGGTTTGCCAGTTTCTAGAGTTCAAGAATATTCGCATTGGAGTTTTTTTTTGTTGAATTCTGATTTGGTTAGACTGACAGAGGTACCAATGTAACTTCTCATGATATTCCAAACAGGTCGAAACTAGGATGCAGGAGGAGGCAGAACGCGCGCGACATGTTCTGGTTCCCTTGACAGAGGAGGACATAATGAAGGTAACATGTACTCGATATCGAGTACCTGCAGTTGGAATAAAAATTACAGACATGTTTTAAACCCTTGTGTAGTCCAAAACTTACAGTTCGTCTTTGCATACAGATTGCCGAAGAGGAGCTGCTTCACAAACACATGAAGACAGTGATTAAAATGGAAAATTCTGGTGTTAATCATATGCTTAAACACAACAAAAGAGAAGGTTTGTTTAGATTTTGACAAGTCTTTCCATTGTTTTTGTTATTATCTAATGGTCGCATGATGATGATGGTGCAGATGAAGATGTTACAATTCTGAACATTCTTTCTAAATATCGTCTAGTACTTTTTAAATTACTTATAACTATTGAATGAGTCGCTGGGAAATTGGCCAATATCAGAAATTTGTAAGTTGATATAATAATATTTCATTTTCAAAGTTTGAGCTAACTAGCGCGTTGATTGAGTGCCAGTATTTTCAACACCTTTGATGACTTAAACGTTTTTAAAGCAACTATAAACCCAAAGCAAAAACAAAAGAACTTTTCAGGCGCTAAGTTTACAGTTTGGATAACCTTACGAGTGAATATATGATCAGTCATGTCTACTTACCCTGTTGGACATTTGTGATGATGCCCCTTGTCGGTTAATCTTTAATCTTTAATCCTTCTTTAGACACGGTAAAAAATCGTTTATAAAATTCGTTTACTATTTATATATCCAATTTACTTACTATATGATTAAAAATGATGTACTAGCAACAACCTGTTTTCCATTAATTAATGCCGTGTATCTATTCTTGCTCTTGGGATGTGGGTTGATGATTCTCGGGATCATGGAGTGTTTACATTAATTCAGTGTTAAGTAGTCTTAAAAGGGAGAGGGGAGTTTCTTATAATTGTGTGCAAAGGTTTCGCATCATCAAGAAATTCTAAAATTTTCCTTTTCACTGTTCTTTTCATATCCAGATCTATTAAGATTGTTCCGCCTCTTTAGGAGAATCCTAGGTAAAAATAATGACGTTTTAATGGATTGGTTGAAGATGGTAAGGGACTGTATTAGGCGATACTTTCCGGAAGAGGTGAAGAAGATAGAAAATTGTGAAGATCCCACCACCTACTTTGAGGTTAGAAGTGTATTTTATGTCAATTTTTCTAGGCACTGTGAAGCTCAGCGACAATCTATAAACACACTATTTGCCGTAGTGAGTGAAATTTTTTATCAGCAACTACTTTGTCCAAGTTAGTCATGAATCGAGCGATCATTACACTGCTTAATTGCAGTGCGGCTGTGCAATTCTATATCCAAGTTGAAACAATTATTTATAAGTGTGGTAAAGAAGGAAAGGTAAAATACTTTGCAATAATTCCACAAGCCTGATGCAATCGAATAGTAAACTAATTCAATACTACCTGACATATTTATTTCTGATGATAATTATGGTAATAATTTGATCATTGTCTCGTGTGGTTGTTGCCTAACGCAGATGTAAGTGTTCGTTATTTGCAAGGTGTCTGTCTGGGGTTCTTTTGTACGAACCCCGTGTTAGGTCGCCGATGTGCACAATTCAAGATTCTATAGTTACCAATTGGCGACAAACCTCCTTAAAACTTTCTTGAAATAGACTACAAAGGAGATAAATGCAGTTTTTTTCCTCCAGGAATTTGAGCAAGTTCTCAATCTCATTGCAGAAAATAAAGGTAAATACACGGTTGATTGAGTGACGAACGAACGGACGGACGGAGGGACGGACTGACTGCCTGACTGACTGACTGGAGGGACGGAAGAACTGATGTAATTAAGTTTGATTTCATGAAAGAGGTTGATGTGATGTTGCTTGTGAGGTCGTTGTGTAGTTTTCTATCAAAATCCTTTATTCTCTCGACTCAAGTCTTGTTATACAATAATAAGAAATCTCATGCTACATCGTTACGTCATGAGACGAACAATAACCCAGGGTTCGTACGCGTCTTGAAAACCCTTGAAAACCCTTGAATTTTGAGAGTACATTTTCAAGGCCTTGAAAGTCCTTGAAAATCTCTGCTCTTCATTCCTGGTCCTTGAAAGTCCTTGAATTTTTTCTGACCCACATAACTTCAGTAAAAATAATCAGCCACACAAGTCAGCATGTCATAAAAACGCGACGAGCTGTGGGGTTGAGAATGGTTACCAGTGCCTTTGCATTATTTTCACACATCTACGTTACGGAAAATGAGCAAGAATTGTACTGTCAGTCTATTTCCATGGGTAAATTCTTCGACGTAAATAAAAAAGAGGTCCTTGAAATTTCAAAATTTGGCCCTTGAAAGTCTTTGAAAAGTCCTTGTATTTTTGGTCTGAGAAAGTGTACGAACCCTGATAACCTCACATCTCCCTTTCGGGAAATCGAAAGAAAATTTTAAAGGAATCAAAAATCCTATGAAATCAGTCTCTATATTCTATGCTGCAAAAAAAAAAAAAAAAAAATCGAAAGAAAAATCATACGGAAAGCTCTGTCCGGTTTTCTTACTTTTGTATTCAAACAGTCTTTCTATGACCTAAGCTCATGTTCAAACGTCTAATCGTTTTGGTGGAATAACTGTTCTGAACGAACGAGTTACTGTGAAATTGCTCGAACTTTCACATTTAGGCAGGTCATCTCTCTTTTCTTTCTCCCCCTTAGCAGCGGGGGTTGGAGTTTCCACCAGATGTCTCCTATTTCTCCGCAGAAGGGATTGGTCGGTTTTGACCAAGTACGATCTAGGTTCGGGGGATTTCTGCACTATAACAGCAGGGGAACTCTGGTCTGTCACCCAAACTGTGTCGCCTGGTTTTAGCTCAGGTAGAATTGAAGCACGATGTCGCTGGTTGTAGTTTTCGGTTTGCTTGTGCTTGTACTCCCGCTCAGTTTTCCTCAACTGCTCTGTTTCTGGCCATTTTGGTGTTAGTTTCTCTGGAGCCAAAGGAAGTGTAGAACGAAGTTTTCTTCCCATCAGTAGCTCTGCAGGGGTGTACCCATTGTGCAGCGGCGTAGATCTGTATGACAAAAGTGCCAAATAAGGATCTTCAGACTTGCTTATCAGATCTTTAGCCGTCTGAACAGCTCTTTCTGCTTCCCCATTGCTTTGAGGGTAGTGAAAACTACTGGTTAGGTAAGTAAATCCCCATTCTTCGGCAAATTTGGAGAATGTAGCAGCTGAAAATTGTGGATTATTACGTGGAATGCCGAAGGCATCCACGTCTTAAAACCGGTCTGGTGTCTTTTTTTTGTTGGTAGTCACAAATGTGCATACCCCACGGTTATTGAATTAATCTCCGATCGGGTGAACTTACTTATATTCCCTCCAGTATTTCCAAACTTCCCTGCCCTGAGGAGAATTCCTATACTTCCCAAACCATCACGATTCTCTACTAACGCGTTAGACCACTCGGCCACCATGATACACTTCCGGCAGGGAGGTGAAAGCAAAAATCATAATAGAATCTTCCGCCCGCCATGATTGTTTCAGTATTGAACTATTCGATAAAGTGGACAGATGCTTTTTCTTTGAGAAAGGCAAGCTTTAAAGGTAATTAGAATTTTCTACGTTTTTTCTAGATCTTGCTTCGTACTTGTGTGTTCCACTGTGAACATTATTATTTTGCATAGAACGAATACTTAGTTAAAAGTATTTTGCATAGAACGAATACGTACTCCAATATTTCTTGGGAACCAGTTTGTTAGCCGTTTTGACGTAGAAAGAAAATAGCTTTCAACGGCCAAACAAAATAAAAAGTGAAATCAAGTATTAAAAAAAAAGCAAAACGAATTGGCTATCGCCGTCACGGGGACTTTCGCAGCGGTCCCCCATCCAAGTACTAACCTCATTCGGAGGAGCTTAACTTCAGCTGACAGTTGGACTAGCATCAACGATCGTGATCTTTGTGTTAAATTCGCACATAGATCTTGTCGAACTTTATAACACTTGAAAGAAATAAAAAACGCACTAACAAAAACCAGGTGTCTTGCCGTCATTTTGTCACAGATGCCTCCATTGTTTCGTGAGTTGTCAGAAAACACGCAAGGTATAACTTATCACAGGCGGCCGCTAAAATCGATGTCACTTTCGATTTTGCGATTTTACTTGTACGACCAAAAGTACGATAGAAAAATTGTACTCTGATAGAACGTAACATAAATCTCCCGAAATGTTTTTCGCTGATGGCAAATTGTTTTATTCTCGATCGACACTTCCTAAAAGTTCCTTCTGCTCTCCTTAAAAACTACATATTAATATTTATTTACTTTTTCGTCAATATTTGTTTTGCATAAAGCAGGCTAACAAAATCTGTACCTTGCATAGTTCGCATTTTTGAGCGTTAAAATAGTATTTTTGGTCGTTTGTTGCTAACAGCAAAAAATCGCATATTTTGACGTCCGCCATCCAGATACTAACCACACTGGAAAGGGATTAACGTTAGTAACATTGGCCTTGGAAAGCTGTGAGAAGCTCAGAGTACACGCTTAAGCCTGTGGTGAAAAATAAGTTGTAAATGAACAACATGTCAGCTTTGAAGCCAAATGTTTCTCGATTTCCTTTTATTTCTTCAATCGTTCTGGGTTTAGTATTTTACTGAACCACATGTCTTCTCAGGGGGTATCTAGCAAAGATGTCTACCATGGCACCGTAATGATTTACGATACCAAACAATATCGTGTACTATTAGAGCTACATATTGTGCAAGGACTTGAATCTCCTGGAAAAAACAAAACGCAGCTCAGTTGACAGTTATGGAAAAAAACACTGTCAAGTTACTGCACTACCACACGCAATGCGTTCTTACTTTAAAAAATATCCCGTATCTCCTCAATTCCACCCCCTCCCCTCCCCCCCAGACTAAAAAATCCCGTATCCCCACAATTTTTTTACCTAATTATCCCGTATCCTGATCGCTTCTCGGCCTTTTGGCTAAGATTAGTTTCTCGGCCAAGGGCTACGTTCAAGTACTATTGTACAACGTACGGTACTTTTTCAGTGCCGTAAGGGGCAGGCACAGAACAGTTTCGGCTGTTTGTCTGTTCTCTCGAGAAACGATGACCAGGGTTTTTCGGGTTTTTTGTTCAGCTCGAGTGTAGAATCAGGACGAACCGTTGTAGTTTCTGAGAACTATTTACTACTTGTAGGTTTTGTTGAGTTTTGAATGGATGATAGAGAGAGTTTTGGCGATGTCAATCAGGACTGGACTACTGGATTTAGTGGAGTTGCTTAACGAGCTTTCAAGTTATTGTGGAGCGTTTGGGACAAAGTTAGGGAAATCGAGATTATAGAATTGTAAAATTAGAACTTTGGACTGGACTATAGAACACGCAATTACGGAATTTTTGAGCATTGAGAGAAATAAAGCACGGATGTTGTCTTGTCTTCGCCACGGCAAATTTATACAGTTTGCAAGGAACTAAACCAGGATTACAGAACCAGACGTCGATTACAGGGCCCGGTTGTTCGAAAGCCAATTACCTTAATCCAGGATTAGCGTAAACTTTTGTTTCATGTTTTCAACTTTTTGGTCACAGTTTCCTTTGCTTATTTTTGTTTTTACTGAATATCAGCCTTGAACAGCATTTGGGAGTAGAGGATAAAACTCGTTTTAAAACCCGGTTTCTGAACAACTGGCCCGGGATGATAAGTTGTTGAACTGTGATTTGTAATAAGTTTTTCGGACGATTTAAGGCTGATCCTGTAATTTTTGGATGAACGGAGTTAACGAAGCAAGTAAAACTGTAGGATTTGAATTAAGTCTCCTTCCACAAAAAATAAATAAATAAATAAATAAATAAATAATCCCGTATCCTGATAACCTGCTAATAGGGCTTCGTTGTTTGCGTTTGCAAATTTAGTAACATAAGTAATGAGTTTTTACAACAAAAAAGTTTAAGTTATATTACAGATTTATCTTTCTGGTAATCTTTCGCCAATTTCTGAAGTCTACCTGTACTTGAAGTCGACTGTAACTGGACAATTTGTGTTAACTGTTTGCGCATTCCACGGATACGCCCTTGTAGGCGTCTTGTTATCAGGTATTATGATCTTTGGGATGCCATGACGACTGAAGAACGACTTTAGATGATTAGTTACACTTTCTGACGTGGTGTTTTTCAAGGGGGCAATTTCGAAGAATCTTGAATAATAATCAACAGCGATTATGTACTCTTTACCACAATGGTGGAAAAGGTCAACGACTATCTTCTGCCATGGTCGCTATGGATGTGTCGTTAACATCCTTGGTTCAGCATGATTTCTTTTCTGTTTGGAGCATGTTGTACACGTGGTAACCATATCTTCGATTTGCTTGCTGAGAGCTGGCCACCATACAGAGTCACGGGCTCTTTCACGACATTTGCGGATTCCTTGGTGTCCTGCGTGAATTTTGTCCAGGATGTCTCATCGAAGAGATGAAGGGATGATAATTCTCTTATCTTTCAGAAGAAGACCTCTTTGGGTAGTAATAGTAGCCCTCTCGGATCAATATGGCTTCAACGAAGTGTTAACTTTTGTTTTATCTGACCAGCCGTCGGTACAGAATTCAAATAGTTTTCTGCATACTTCATCATTCTGTTGGTGAAGTCTTAACTCGTCGAGTTTTCGCTCTGTTGCTGGAAAGCTCTCCAAGATGTGTGAAACGTACAAGTTTAAGTCTTCATTGAGACGTTCATCTTCTTTTCAAAGTTGTTTATCTAGGGGTGCTCTTTACAGGGTATCTGCAGTCACCAATTCTTTCCCAGGGACATGTAGCATCTTGAACGAATACTTCATCAGCCTCATTCGAAATCTTTGAACTTTTGGGGGTAGTTCATCCAGCGTCTTTGAACCAAAGAGAGGCACAAGTGGTGTATGATTGGTTTCAATTAGGATATCCTTGCCCAGGATGTAATCATTGAACTTCTCACATGCCCAGGTAGTTGCAAGCGCCTCCTTTTCGATTTGGGCGTATCTTTGTTCTGTACTGGTCATGGATCTTGACGCATAGGCAACAGGCTTTTTCCCTTTGTTGTCTTGCTCTTGTAGGAGTACAGCGCCAAGGCCAAATGATGATGCATCGGCTGATAAGATGGTGGCTTTTTGAGGATCGTAATGGGCGAGGAGGGGTGTTGAGATAAGCTCATCCTTGAGTTTATTGAAAGATTCTTGCTGTGCTTGTCCCCAATGAAACTGGTTCTTCTTACTAAGGAGATCTCTGAGTGGTTTTGTTTTCTCTGCCAGGTGGGGAATGAATCTTCCAAGTTGATTGACCATTCCGAAAAACCGTCTGACATCACTAACACTTTGGGGAGTGGTCATGCCTTGAACAGACTCTATCTTCTCAGGGTCTGACCTTATGCCGTCTTCGATGATCACATGGCCATCAAATTTGACTTCTCTCTTGGAAAATTCGCACTTTTCCGGGTTAAGGGTTGCACCCGCTTCATCAAGCTTTTTGAGTACCGCTCGCACCCTTTCGTCATGCTCTTTTTGTGTTTTGCCATGGACAAGCATGTCATCTGTGATAGAAATATGGCCATCCAATCCTTCCAGGATCTGAATCATTTTCTTCTGATAAAGTTCAGGAGCAGACTTGATGCCAAACGGCATTCGATTAAAACAAAATCTTCCGAAGGGTGTGATGAATGTGGTAAGCAAACGAGAGTCTGGTTCTAATTTCTCTTCCCAAAATCCCGAATTGCAATCTAGTTTGGTGAAGTACTTGGATTCTTTAATTTGAGCCAGCATGTTCTCAATCATGGGTAGTAAAACATGGAACCAGCCAAAACCAGCCAAAACCACCAACAAAACCGGCTAAAACGACCCAAAACCAGCTACAATATACCCTAATACGACCGGTTTGCGTGATATTTGAGTAGATGGCCGTCTGTGATGTTGCGTGACTATTGCGTTGACAATCATGCGTTGAATTTTCTCGGCCTTATCGTGTCCTTGGCATTAAAACTCTCACGAAAAGTCGAAGCGAGCTCTCTCGCTGAAAACAGGACAGCAGATATATTTTTGCAACTCAAACTGATGTCAAGTCAATACTAAGAATAAATTTTCCCGTAGCAATTCTGACAGAGGATTTTTATGTCAGATCCTATCGACTTGTCTTCTGAACAGGATATCGTTCGGTAACTGAAGAGCTGCAAAAGCGAAGACTAATGAATATCTAAAGCCCTCATTCGCGTAAAAACATACAAACAATGCACTCGATATGTTTTTGCCGGATTTTTTTTTACACATCTCGTATCAAGACACTCTTATCTGGTCTATAGAGTGTTGGAGGAGCTAAGGCACGACAGCGTATATTCTGTCAGTCGTCTGTAACGGACCGAGAATATTTATCATATTCTTTTTATGCAACTTTGCCGCCGTATTGTTGGCCCTGGAAGCAAGTGCTTGCGATGTATTTTTTCAGGTTTCACAAATACATAGTTTATTTCACCTTTTGATATGATTACGTTTATTTAATACACATCAGTGTTCAAGTGCAAGTTAATTCACAATAAGAGACCTCCACTGAAGTGAAAACTTTGAAGGCTTTACTGAGTTTGCTTCTAAGAGCTAATTACCTCGGTAATTCTACCTCCTCATTTGCATATTCGAGATCCCGTGAGATAGAGCGCATGCGTAGTGAAGATCATTACAGCGTTGTGATTCAGTGGAGATCGTCCGAAGAATTTTTGCTGGTAGCAAAATCCACAGAAATCTCCTGCATCGTTCACCGGAGGAAGCGTCTGATTACAAACGAAAGTTTGTACATGGTTACGGTGTTTATTGGGATTGAAAAGTTTAGCTGAACAGATTTGTAATCTTGTTATCGCGGTCATGTCATTAGACCATGCGGCCGCCGTTGCAACTGCAGACGAAAACTGCACTGTCGTACAAGTTGATGCACATGATACAGCATCTCCTGCTGGTGCAGCAGGGCAAAAACAAACCCGAAAGGGAGTGACAACTACTTAAAAGGGAAAAACGGCTCAAAAGCGCTCTAGTTCGGCCAGTAGCGTCAGTAAACAGGCTGGAGGGAAATCCTCGAAACGTCTACACGAGGAGGCGGGAAGTGTCTTGCCGACACAGTCAGGTGCTGTCGCTAATTCACCCTCAGTGTTGGAAGATATCGTTAACATAAAGCAACAATTGACAGAGCTCACTGGTTCTCTAGCACAAATAACACCAGTAATAACGGAGATTAAATTGGCTTATGACAATTACAACCAGGCTGTTGATTGTGGCGGCCATGACAGTTGGGACGATGAGTCCGTACTAGAGTCGACAGCAGCTGCTCCTCCACAAAAAGCAGTGCAAGACACATCTGATGACGCCAAACCGCCGAGGAAAAAAGTAAAGAAGGATTCTGGTGTGCTAAATAGTATGGCCAAAGTGGTAAACAAGCCACAACAGGATGGGGAGAACTTAGACTCTGAATTGTCACAGCTTGTAAAACAACTGCTCAGTAAGGGCGTGACTAAAGACGCCAGTGATAAATTGCTGAACAAATTTCCAACACCGGGCAACTGCACCCGCCTAGAGGTTGTACGAGTCAAACCAGAAATATGTAACTCCGTCAGAAAAGAGATCAAAACGGAGGACGTGATGCTCCAGAAAGTCCAAAAACCCCTATTAAAGGGAATAACTGCAGTTACCAGACTTTTAGATGATTGTATGAAGGCTGAAAAAGGCCAGAAACCTTTGCCCACCACGGAAGCAGTTACAAAAATTTTGTCTGACAGCATTTCACTCTTATGTGACTCGTCACATGAAATAAACCTCAAAAGGAGGACTTTGTTTAAGGGTGACATGAAAACAGAATAGCGCCTTCTCTGCAGTGACCAAAATCCAGTTGAGGATGGCCTGTTGTTTGGCACTGAGCTTAGCAAGTCAGTGAAAGATTTGACAGAAGCCAGTAAAGTTACTTCCAAAGTAACAATCACGCAGAAACGACCTCCTGGTAGAGGTCAGCACTTTCTTGGGAGGTCAGAACAAAGAAGACCTTTCCCTTTTTTAGGCTGGGGCAGAGGCTCTGTCGGCAAACAGAGGGGCGGCTACAAACATCCGCCACAGCGAAGCCAACCCCAGTACCAGCCTCGACGATAGTCAGAAAGACAAAGGCAAAATCTGTAAATAGTCTTCAGGTAAGACCAATTACTAGTGGTAAATCTAGGTTGCAAGGTGGGAAAACACTGGTCAGTGAACAAATTGTGCAGGCTGGTAGACTGAAATTTCACCATGGGAAATGGACAAAGATCACATCTGACAAAGTAATTTTGGACATTTTCAAGGGTTACCACATTGATTTTATTTCAGTACCCTTTCAGGATCATCCACCTAAGCAACCAACACTTGATAAACATGAGAAAATAGTTTTAAATGCCCTCCTCACAGAGCTCATAAAAAAAGGAGTTATTGAAAGATGTGCTCATGAAGATGGGGAGTTTATCTCCCCAGTGTTTCTGCGCCCTAAGAAGAATGGGAAATATCGATTGATATTGAATCTCAAATGTTTAAACACACATTTGCACATATCCATTTCAAGATGGATACCTTCAATCATGCATCAATCTAATGAAGCAAAACTGCTTTATGGGATCCCTTGATTTAACAGATGCATATTATTCAGTTTCCATTAGCCCAGAATTACAAAAGTACTTGCAATTTCAAGTACAAGATCAGTTATATAAATTTGTTATCTTGCCTAATGGTCTTAGCTCTGCACCGCGAATTTTTGCCAAACTTATGAAACCAGTGTACTCCACTTTGCGAACTAGAAGTCATGTTTCTAGCGGCTATCTTGATGACAGTTTTCTGCTTGGCGATACATTTGCTGAATGTCAGACAAATGTCAATGACACATATGCCCTTTTTAATGACCTAAGGGGAAAAACCAGTCACTCTGCCAACTCAAGTTATAGTACGCCTAGGATTTGTGTTGAACTCAATCTCTATGACTGTTAGTCTCACTAAAGACAAAATTGATAACATGACTCACTTGGGACAAGATATTATAAGCAGACGGTCATGCTCGATTAGAGAAGCTGCTCAACTGATTGGTACTTTAGTTTCCTGTTCATCTGGTGTAGAATGTGGACCCTTGTACTACAAACAGCTTAAAATTGAGAAAATTGATACTCTTAAGAAACATCAGGGTTCCTTTGAAGCTCAGATGCAGCTTTCAGAGCTTGCTAAATCAGATATTCGGTGGTGGATAGAGAAAAGTTCCCAATACCCAAAGAAAATTTCTCACGGTAATCCCTAATTTACACTGACAACTGATGCCTCCCTGGTAGGATGGGGCGCGCACCGAGATGGTATGAGACCAACTGGAGGCAGATGGCTTGCCCAAGAAATTGCTGAAAATAATCATATCAATTGTCTTGAACTTGAGGCAGCTAAACTAGGCCTCCAGGTACTCTGTGCTAAAGATGAAGGTGTACACATTATTTTACAGCTTGGTAATCTTACTGCAGTGACATTGAACTTGAACTTGAGGCAGCTAAACTAGGCCTCCAGGCACTCTGTGCTAAAGATGAAGGTGTACACATTCTTTTACAGCTTGGTAATCTTACTGCAGTGACATTTATCAGTAATATGGCTGGTACCCATTCTGAATCATGCAATAAGGTAGCACGAGAAATTTGGCTTTGCTGCCTCAAGAGGAAGATTTGGCTCACTGCCACCCATATTCGAGGAATTCAAAATGAGACTGGTGACAGGTTTAGTCGCAAATTTGGAGAAACGACTGAATGGTAGTTAAATCTCAGTATGTTCAAACTGCTAGTAAAACGATGGGGAAAACCAGAAATAGATTTATTTGCTTCTAGACACAATCATCAGTTAAAACCTTTTGTGTCCTGGCATGCAGATCCTGATGCCTTTGCAACTGATGCAATGTCCGTAAGTTGGAAACATAAATTCGTGTATATTTTCCCTCCTTTCAGCATGTTGTCCAGGGTCCTCCAAAAGTTGAAGGGGGATCAAAGCCGAGCCTTCGTCATAGCCCCACTACGGAAAACACAAGTTTGGTTTCCCAAGATGAGTCGGATGTTAATCAGCAAACCAGTACTTCTACCCAAGGAAGAATCCCTTCTACGGTTGCCACACGACCAGACCAAGCTCCACCCTCTATGGCCCAAACTTCAAATGATGGCATGTCTCTTGTCCGGGCGAGACTGCAACAGCAAAACATTTCAAAACGAGCTTGTGATATCATCATGGAATCTTAGAGATCGGGGACCACCAAACAGTACCGAGTGTATCTGGATAAGTGGAGAAACTTTGCAACGGAAAGAAATGAGAATTCCATTCATCCATCTGTAGCCAGTGTTATTGACTGTTTGACACAATTGCATGACACTGGGAGCAGTTACTCAGCAATTAACACTGCCAGATCTGCATTGTCTCCTGCTGTGGAATTGACTGATAGCCCTTACACAGTGGGTGAACACCCCTTGATCAAGAGACTTGTTAAAGCAACTTTCCAGTCCAGGCCACCTCTTCCACGATATCAAAGTACCTGGGATGTGTCTACAGTTTTGAGTTTGCTTAACACTTGGAGTCCTTCTAAGGAACTGAACTTGAAACTATTAACTTTTAAGTTAGTTATGTTGTGTATGTTAGTTACTGGACAGAGATGACAATCGGTATACTTAATGGACATGAAACATATGACTAAAGGGAAATCATCATACAAGTTTTACCTTGAGAAACTAGTTAAACAGTCCAAGCCAGGAAAGCCACAACCAGTTTTGGTTCTGCCTGCATATCCTGCTGACCGGAGATTATGTGTAATGACATACTTAGAGGACTATGTTGCAAGAACTGCTTCACGTAGAAGCTCTGACCATACTAGACTTTTCCTTAGCTATAGCAAACCACATCATCCTGTTTGCCAAAGTACTATTTCTAGATGGGTCAAAACAGTAATGAAGAAAGCAGGTATAGATACTGAGAGTTTTAAGCCACACAGTACCAGAGCGGCTTCAACTTCAGCTGCTCTTAGGAAGGGAATACCCCTAGAAACAATCATGGCTGCTGCAGGGTGGTCTGCAGAATGTACTTTTGCCACTTATTATAAGAGAGATGTCAAAGAGGATGCTACATTTGGACAATCTATACTAAGCTGTTAGCTGTAATATTGTCTTTCATGTCCATGTATGTTATTGGAGGTTCCAAGAAACCTATTCCTGTTGTTGTTATGGATAGTTTGTCCGGTTGTTGGTTTGTGCAAGGCCCATGTCCTTTAAAGTCTCACGGGATCTCGACTATGCAAATGAGGAGGTAGAATTAAAAAATTAAACAAGCCTTACCTGTAAGGTGAGGTTTGATTGGAATTCTACCTCCTCATTGGTGCATAGAGAGATCACGTGCCCACCCCAAAATTGGGACTCTGCCCGCCCATTCAACATGGGCCAATGTCTTTAAAGGATGAACTTCACTACGCATGCGCTCTCTCTCACGTGATCTCTCTATGCAACAATGAGGAGGTAGAATTCCAATCAAACCTCACCTTACAGGTAAGGCTTGTTTAATTTTTTAATTTTACGCATTTTCTTTTTGTTTGACTTAATATATTGATCTGTGGCTATTAATTACCCAAAACAAGAAACAAGCTGAAAATCCACTGTAATTAGATAGCGTGCTTATGGCTCTTTAACAACCGTGAATTCTGTTGGATTACTGGTAATCGTCAAATGCTGTTTACCCGACGGGGTTTGCCAAGTAATTTGCCAAATGCTAACCTGAACTGGAACTGGAACTGTTCCTTGTAAGAGTCCCTTTTCGGAAGGTGTAATAACTCGTGAATTAAATGCTCAACGCAACGGGGAAAAATAGCGCGGCTATTATATAGTAACTCATTATCGGAATTGCACAAACACATTTTTTGGCTTTTTTTCTTTTTCGATGAGGCACTTGTTTGTTTTTCCGATACTTGAACCTCATCAAAACACTTTTTCCTTAAGTCCTTTGTTCTATTACTCTCAATACAATAGAGACCATTTTGAGTGCGAAATAAGCTAGTAAGTAGATAAAAAATGTCGAAAATAGAAGTACAAGTATTCAGCCGCGGACCAGAAACTAAAATTTTCGGCTTGTTTGCTATGTTAGAATCGCCACTCGAAAATTTATTGTTAGTTTTGACGTGACATCAGCTTGAGTTACAAAAATGTATCAATCATTATCGGAATTGCACAAACACTTTTTTCGGCTTCTTTTCTTTTTCGATAAGGCACTTGTTAATGTTTTTTCGATAAGACTTGGTAGAATGAACCTGGTCAAACCACCTTTGAGTCATCAAACCACATTTTAAGTCCTTTGTTTTAATGCGAAGTTCTTAATTGCAAAATAAAACACGATAAGGCCGGGAAAATTCCATGTGATAGTCACGCAACACAGACGGCCCTCACAGACGGCCATCTACGCAAACCGGCCGTATTAAGGTATATTGTAGATAGTTTTGGGTCGTTTTGGCCGGTTTTGTTGGTGGTTGTAGGTGGTTTTGGGTCGTTTTGTCGGTGGTTTTGGGTGGTTTTGGCTCGTTCCATGTTTTTGTAACTACGCTCGTTCAAAGATCACATTTGAGCTGCCCACAAAGTGTGTTTCGAAGCGGCGCTTCACAGTCGCGTATACTGTATCCCTTTCAGCCAAATGAAAACTTTTAAAAATATCGTTAGCGTTTCCTCCCATTGCGTACACTAACGTATTAACTTGGACTTTGTCATCTTTTTCGTCGAGGCCAGCTGCCAAGCGATAACACTCGAATCTTTCAATCCAACGCTTCCATTCTTCAGGCTTTTTGGAGTCCAATTTTTCCGGTAACGGAATTTGAGATGAAGCCATTTCGCACTTTAAGTTGCAGCCGTTTTTCTCGTTGCTCCAGTAGGTTTACAATGCTTTACGCGGTCCTTTTTACTTCTGACACCATGTGTAGTTTTCTATCAAAATCCTTAATTCTCTCGAATCAAGACTAGTTAAACAATAATAAGAAATCTCATGATACATAGTTACGTCATGAGACGAACAATAACCTCACAGTCGTCTTGGTAGATGTAGCTTAAAGAAGTAACAGTAACCATACTATAAAACACCAGGTCAACTATTGCAAGTACTACTACACGAAATCTCCACCGGCTAGCGTCGCCTTTACTGAGAAAGATACGTTAGCTGGAATCTTTCAATGCAACGATACTCTACCAAAATTTATTATGACGTAGTGCGCGCGCTGGTCCCACCTAATTCCTATTGAGCCATCATGTTAAAAATCTCTTTATACACACGGACTTGCGCAAATAATATGACGTGTGCAGTGTCATTTTAGTTGCAAAATTTCCGTCGAGTTTAGTGCAAGTTCCTTTTGTTTAAGTTTTGGCAATGTGAACATCTTGAACCGAATCCAAAGCCTACTTCGAGCGTTGACTTTTGTCAAGCTAAGATGTTAACTAAAACTTGATTATCTTTAATTTGTTTGCCTACATTTTCATTAATACAATTTTAGAAACCAGATACAGCGTTCTCGCTCGCAACCGTGGCTGATTGTGGTGTGTTTTGACCACCCAATAAGATCCTTTGATTTCCCTCGCCGTGCATTGTGAGATCTTTGTAGTCAATCACAAATAAAACATGTTTTAGCGCCCAAGGTGTTTTCTCTTTTCTATAAAAGAATTGGTTCATGTATTTAGCTGTGGGTATATCGAGTTACGGATGCTCTTGGGAAGCACTCGGCTGCACCTCGAGCAACTCTTGCGCTTCTTTTGTGTTCTCCAAACTTCCCGCGTGTGTCCATAGTTCGATTTACGCACGCTAAACATGAATCAGTTGTTTAATGACGACGCCGCTCAACATGGCTGCTATACTCCAGCTAAGATGCAGTCTTGGTTTACAGCGTACATCTTTGATATTGCGAGACATCCGTATTATGGTCAATTGACACCTGTCAAATCAAGGTATCTGCTGACCAGTACTACGTGACCATATCGCGCGCTTAGTCTTAAAGGTCATCGAGGTCACGTGTCTTTTTTAAGCTGACCGCTTTCCAGCTTTGCATGCTCGCACCAGGTTGACTTATTTGTAAGCAAGAGCTCCGCTCTTATGCTTGGCTAAATCTATACATTAAACTTGACAGTGCACAACTAAAATCATCAATCGTGGGCTAAATAAACAGCCTAGCTCGCCGTGAATCTTCTTGTAGTTCATTGGTAAGAGAACCTGACCGATATCTGAGAGGTCATGGGTTCGAATCTCCATCAAAGACCCATATGCTGAACTTTTCATCTTTCACGTGATATACTTGATTTATGATGTTGCCGACTGAAATGTGCCATCAAACTCAGGTGAACATTCTCCTAATAAAGCAAAGCGTATCTGTCGTTGTACCTGTTGTACTTAATTCACGTTTCTTTTCGCGTTTGTTTCCTCTCTAAAAGCTCTAACCGGACATGTACAATCTACTGAATTTGATAGCTAGGCTAAAAGTAGCTATATTTTAGTCTTTTTCTTCTTGGAAGGCTTGTTTACTTAATATCTTACTTTTCATCTTAGTACCTCCAGAGATTCTTGCACGTGGGCCTTTGGCTTTGGAAGCTTACAAAAATGCCCTCAGTGAAGGAGAAACTCATGTCAAGAGGGTGCCAGTCATGTTGATCGGTCAAGAGCGCTCAGGAAAGACCAGCTTACAGAAGTCACTCAAAGGAAAACCTTTCAACCCAGATGAAGGCAGCACTGTAGGGATAGACATTGACCCTTCTCATTTTAAATTGTCAACCGAGATTTGGAAGCTAGGGGAGAAAGACCAAATAACAAATTCTGGGACGAATATATCCTATGAGCACCATGCAGCCCGATTAACTGTTGCAAATTTGAGGCAGAATAAAGGTAGTCCTGAGAAAGACCTTCCGGAATCTGGGAGCATCCCCCTCGTCAACAAAGTCTCTACCATTGTAAGGAGCAATCCCCAGTCCGCGTCTTCAGCTTCCAATGTGGTAAGCACTCATGACTCTATGGTGGAACCAGGTATTAGCGATTTCACTCTAGGAGCTTCAGCTGCGGCTGTTCCTAGCACCAGCAGCCTTGATTCAGCAACCTTTCACGATATCCCTGAAGATGCACAATCTGGTGGGATGTCAAGAGTTTCAGAATCTACTCAAACATCCAGAGACCCACAGAACGCTGATTTCATACCTGTAATGTCAGAAGATATGGCAACTTTAGTTGAAATGTATCTAAAGGAAGATAACAAAGTGAAAAGAGAAGAAGGAGAAGAAGACATATATTCAGTATTGTGGGATTTTGCCGGGCAGTCGGTTTACTATGCAACTCACCCAGTTTTTCTTACTCCAAGGGCAATCTACTTATTGGTAAATAATCTGAGCCAAAATCCACATGCGAAAGCCAAACCGGTTGTGAAACACGGAATATTCCGAAAACGGAAAGACATATTTAATGTGAAGACCAATTTGAATTATCTAGATTTGTGGATGTCTTCTGTTGCTTCCCTAGCTATTCAAGATGAAAGGCGCGAAGTAAACCCAGAATCTGAAGTGCTACCAATGAAGCTTCCCCCAGTTTTCTTGGTTTGCACTCATGCTGACAAACCTTATGGTGGTGGTGATCCCTGGACACTGGCCAAGGACGTTTTTGGCTCTCTACGGAGCAAGCCCCACAAAAGCCACCTGTATGACGATTTCTTTGTTGTGGACAACACAAAGTCAGGCCATCAGGTCGAGTGTTCAGAAGTAGTACGCTTGCGTGAAGAAGTTCTTGAGGTTGCTAAGAAACTGCCACATTTGAAAGAGCCCATTCCAATCAAGTGGTTAAGATACGAGAAGGCTCTTAAAGCTAGGAGAGATCATGGTGACAAATGGATCTTTCTTGACAGTGCTAAACAGATTGCATCTGAAGAATGTAATATTACAGATCAAATACAATTTCGTACATTATTGGACTTTCTGCATGACCAGAGAAT
>NC_090892.1:3203000-3218000 GCF_036669925.1 Montipora capricornis
TAGTGTGGACGGAAAACATTTGATGCGTTTTCAGAGTGAAACCTCCGTTTTCAAATTTATCTGGCGTGGGGTGGGAGGTGTAACTGTACTTTTGCGAAGCCGTGCAATTTATAAACCGTATTTTGCAAATTGTCTCACCGGTGTGATAAGGCATACCAAGTTTTTAAATTTAAACTAATGTAAATAGCTTTTTTACTTAGAAATGACCTCGGAGAGGTCGATACGTGGTTCTATTTTATCGCTAGTTTTTATCTTTACACATCAAAGGCAATCCTTTACAGTCAAACCACGTGAAGCGTGCCCCTCAAGATTACATTAATGAGTTGATTATTTGAATATTGAACCTGCTAGTCGTTTCAAGAATGCAATAATGAATTGATTATCGGATAATTAATTGAACTCACTACTCGTTCCAAGAATACGGCTAATTCTCTATTTTCGAATTCCCCATAATACACTTTGTTTGCCCCCCCAAATTTTGCATAAAACCATTGTTTTCAAATGCTCTTGGGAATATGCAGTGTCCCCAAGAGCATTTGAAAACAATAGTTTATGCAAGATTTGGGGGGCAAACGAAGTGTATTATGGGGAATTCGGAAATAGAGAATGGGTTAAATGTTAAAAAAAATCAAGTTACTGTTGACTTTTGAAATGACTAGCGAATTTCATATTCAAATAATCAATTCATTATTGCATTCTTGAAGTGACTAGCGGGTTCAATATTCAAATAATCAATTCATTAATGTAATCTGGAGGGGTACGCTTCACTTGGTTTGACTGTAATACTCTTATGCATATAACAGAAAGAGAATAGAAAACAAGTGACCTTTAAGTTATGCATGTGAGCTGTGATCATAGTAATTTTAAACCTCCAATGTACAATACAATACGGCTCAAAGTCGAAATAGGTGTCAAGTCTTGGGGCGTGTTAAATTTACAAGTAACATTGTCCAGTGACTTCAGTATCGCAAGTATATTTGAAAAGGAAGTAATATATCAAAAGCGAGTGCGAGTGTTTCATCGGGGGTTCCAAACACCGAGCCAGGGAAGGGAAAAGGTCCTGGGAACGAGGTTGGTATATGTTATTGTAAAGAGCATTTGATCATTAAGCACTTAATGACTGGCCCCAAGGGAAACAGTGAGTTTTGTTTCCCCGAGACCCTCAATGTTGCCCGAGGCGAAGCCGAGGGAACCAGTGAGGTCGAGGGGAAACAAATCTCGCTGTTTCCCGAGGGGCCAGTCATTTTAAAGTGTTTTGTTATACCTCCCAACTCAAAATAGAACAATACACAGATAAAAATTATTTGCTTGACGTCGGCTGGCGTACAGATTTGCCGCCGTTTCAAAGGTGCACGACCTGATCACGTGTGAGTCGAAAGTTCAAGTTGTTGTTGCCCTAGGGCGTCATGAAGTTTTGTTCGCCCTAGGGCGTCATGAAGTTTTGACCAATGACACGTGACACGTTCTCCTCCAATCAGAAAACGTATTTGAGATGGGAGGTATAACAGATATATATGTTAATTTGCGCTATAGAAATGTATTAAATAATAATAATAATAATAATAATAATAATAATAATAATATTATTATTATTATTATTATTATTATTATTAATTACGGAGTAACATAATATTACATTTACTATAAAACTCGTCTGTGCTTTCCCATTTTCGATGTTATCTTGCTTAAAATAAACACGCATCAACAGCACCAAAGTTGACGCGGACGAGTATAAACAACTATTTTTTTTTTCGATAAAAGAGACAAAAAGTTCAAGCAATTTCAGGCACGAGAGAAGTTAAGATGAGCAACTTGGACAATAAGTGTTCATTGGAATGGAAATTTTACTGTTTATTGTTATGGCAGATTATGCTACTTTTACTGGCTTTTTTTGTTATATGTATTATAAACTTATGCAGTAAATGATCTTTTAAGTATTTATATTTTTTTACCTCTCGTTAATTTAAAAAGAGACCCTGTTCATTTTATGCGTGCACACTCTCCAAGCTGGTAAGGGATGGACCATTCTTTATTTTTTTTAAGGGGTGGGGGAAGGTTAGGCACTTACCAAAAAAAACTCCTGTAGAGAAAAAACTGCTTTAAAAAAATTAGTGCAAGTGGAGCCATGGGAAAAGATTGAGCAAGTGTTGTCTACTGCCATCATAATTATTATTATTTTTGAAATATTGCGCGCCAAAAAAAATCATTCATTTCATACCCCAGAAAACTACCCAACCTCTCCCCGCCCACCCCTGAAAAATATAAGGGTACGTCCCTTACTACTTACTGTCTATCTTGTGTTGGCTGCTAATCCCTCCAGCTCATTGATTTTGTTACCATGGCTCAATTATATGTGTTGTCGATGGTTAAAGTTCTGTATTTAAGTACAGCTCCTCTCCGTCAGGTCTCGCTCTCATCTCAGGCCTTTGAAAATACACTTTGAAGAAGAGATTTTACGGTAATCTGTAAACTAGAAGTGGAATATTCCTAGGAAGTGGTGTCAGCCATCTTAAGAGGATTAATGAAAACTTCAACAGGGTTCGTACCGGGTCATGGAAAACCTGGAAAGTCATGGAATTGAAAGTATTTCAGTTTCCAGGCCTGGAAAGTCGTGGAATTTAATTGTCGCTCATGGAAAATTATAGTTACGTGTGGTACGTAGATTATTGCAGAAGTGGAAGCAAGGGCTAAATAAAATGCAGACGAGTTATGTCAGAAAATACCCCAAATTCAAGGACGATTTTGACAATTTTCGAAACTGGCAGCTAAACTTTCGGTCATGGAAAACTGGAAAAAGTCATGGAAAAGGTCATGGAAAGTCTGAAAAACTCTTAAGAATACGAACCCTGTTCAGTATTATTTTTGTGCCCTAGGTAGAAGTGCTGTATTGATTGCAGCAACACATTTCGAGATAAATGAAATAGAGATTTTTTATTATCAGTATTATTATTTCTGAGTTTAGTGAGGTTGTTCTGTTTCATTTCACTCAAATAACTTGTGAACGGTTATTAGCTGACTAATTTTGACTACGTCTGAACAAGTGCAGTTTTGCCTTGAATCGGAAAACAAAAGTCTTTTGTGAAACTCAGAAACTTTGTCTGCGATATAGCTTTTCAGGTTATCTAATTTTGTGCAAACCTTTTTCAGCTCAATTACTTTGAAGAAAATGGTGGTTTCGTCTCAACGGGGTTTCCATTTTTAGTTAATACCATTTCTCATCGCTGAAAGATCAGTACAGGTCTGAGAGGTCGTGGTCGTGACTAAAAGGTAGTGTACAGAATACCCCTTGAAGGTGGAGAATCAGTATACATAGGACAAACAGGGATTATTCCAAACGAGAAAAAAAAAAAGAGAACACGAAAGTGAAGTCAGACTGACCAAGGAAGACATTTTATGCGGTAGACTGGCTTCAGCTGAACAACGCATGGAAAAGGAGGACGGTAGTTTAGCGCGACACAGTGCAGAATGTAACAGAGATCAATTGGAAAGAGGCAAAGATAATAACCTTAAAAGAAAACTAAGACAGAGAATTATGATGTTGAAGGGATTGCGCGCCCTGGTGAAAAACAGAGGATTTGAATAGCTGGAACACTGGAACCCTCCTGAATCGGTTTTTTCATTCAAAGAAACATCGGAATATTTAAATGAATTTATTATATGGCTACAATAGTACCCGCGCTCTGATTGGCTGCTGAGCGGGCAAGATTTTCTTGTAATGACCGGGCATTGTGAAAAATTTTCTCGGCTCGACGACTCTTTTGAGTTGTGAGTAAAATTTACCCTAGATCTTGGCGTAATAAAAACAAAAATTGTCCCATTGTTAAAGAAACTGTGTCTTGTGGTTTTGATCGCATCGCCAGGTTCGTTTCGGTTCAGTGAACGCGACCTCGAATTACCTCTTGCGCGCCCAAGCGGATGTGGTCAATTACTTCCAGTGTTTTTATTGTATTCTTTTTAAGAATAACGCTAAAAAAGACATATAATAAATAACTTATTAACCTCGTCCGTTCGGTCCTTACAGGAAAATCTCAGACCGAGGCCTTGATGTATTGACCTCGCTATTGCTCGGTCAATACATAAATAAAAGTTTATTTCTTTGACTAGAGGATAAGCTTGATATTGATCGAAAAAATCAACTTGCATAATCGCGTAATGGAAAACAATAATTTACGTGGGATAATGGAAAAAGAAAAACTGAAATATATAAATGATGATGAACTAGAATTTCGAATCTCAAAGTTTTCCTCTTACACTGAAAAAAAAAAAAAAGAAACGAGCAAAAATTCCGACATGACCCTGTGATCGGTAAAACTTTTGGTCCCGTTTTGTGCATGTCGTTCCCGGCCATTATAAATATCGACTACGACATTTACAAAACGATTGTTAGCAGAATGAGGTGACTGTGGGATGTGCAAATGGCAACAACGAGGCCCTATTATGGATTCTCAAGATACGGGATATTTTGGTAAAAGGTGGCGTGAGGGGTACAATGTATCCCCATTCACGCGGAATCACTAGAACCACGTGACATTTGGCAAGTGTTAGCTATGTTTCGGCAGAGTCACCCTCGAGCTCTGTCAACATAACAATTAAAATAAATGAAACGAAAAAACTCTGTTTTAGCGCTTACTTAAACTAGGTGATGTGGTAAATGTAGTCTCGCAGGTCACACTTTGTTTACTCAATTCAGAGCGAATAAAGCCAAAGGAAGACTCTTTCAATAGTGTGTTCTATTTTTTTTAAAACTGGAATCTTAAAGACCTTTGTTAGACATCCACTGAAACCCCACGAGGAACTTCCTTACGTTTCACACAAGGTATATTCCCAAGCTTTACGAGACTGAGAAATCCCGAGACACTGAACTGAGAAAAAAGAAGACATTCCGTTCATTTCATTAAAAAAAGTAACAACGTTTTAGTGTTTTGTCACAGATCTGGAGTATTAACGTCAAGGCACCGATTTCAAAACGGTTGGTCTCTCGGGTATTTTACCTCCGTGAAGGCACTTTAAAAAATTGGGATTTTTTATCTTTGCCTTGTTAGCCCAACGGGACTTTGGCATTAGTGTCAAGCGAAAAGTATAGATTCGAGTCTTTCACCCTTCTAAATCATTGTCTTCGTCTTAAAAACTCATTGCCGTAAGTAAGAAATCACTTTTGGTGAAAGTCAACTAGTGTTATCCTATGAAAAGCGCTTGCGAACTGAATTAAACTGAAATCGCCTACTGAACGCAAGAGGACATGATTTCGAGTTCATAGCATGCTTTTTGTTCTATTCTTTGTTTCAGTTTCTAAAATACTTTATTTTATTCAAGAACAATCAACCCTAAGGAAAGCGTCATATAAATAGTAGTTATAATAAATACAAATGACAATTAAAATAAATTTAATTACATCAGTAAAAAAATAACTTTATACAAATCTTTTTTAAAAATATTTCTATCTGACCCGTGTGTATTGTATCAAACAGGATTCGGCTTGTCAATCCTAAAATATACAACAATCTTTGTGTGATATATCTGCTCAGGGTGAAATTTGAAGATCGAAGTTTATTTCACTGTTTTTGTATCACTTAAAGTTATGTTCTTGTAAGGTTGCTGCTTTGCTAAGATCTGGTAGTGGTTTTGTGAAGCCATCCCGTCCATTTAAAAAGTAAGTAAGCAAGGCTCCTTTTCCCTGCGAATAAAACCAAAATGCTCAAGTGAAGAAACTTGAATACTTGGTAGTAACAACTAATAAAATATTAGCGGGGAACACTCTGCCTTTAATCTATATTTTCACGGGAACGTGAAAATTTTCCAGTCCCGTTATATCGAATCTGGCATTTACCAATGAACAAATTTCTAGTTTCTAAAGAAACTGTGGTGCTGCGTCGGTGGGAGATTGAAACAGGACAATTTGGTTTTATCGGACGTGTTGATAAAGGTCGAATTACCACCGTGAACGATTTGGAAAGCTGACGTTTCGAGCATTAGCCCTTCGTCAGAGCGAATTTAGGAATTGTGGCTTTTATGCGGGTGAGGAAGAGCTTTCCAATTGGTGGAAATGTGGTAACATGAAGTTGTGAATAAATTAATGGAATGAGAGGCGTTCATTGATTCCGTGAGGATAGAGTGTACCAAGTTGAAAGAATAATTTCCAGATTTTGTTCCAGACATTTACCAATGACTCTGCCTTTCGTCCACGGCAAAGTCGAGTTTTAAATCTTACAACTACGTGAACGGGAAGGTAGCATAGGTCTTTCATTCGTATGCTATAAGAATAATAATGTCTTTCGACATTTTTTTGCTAATATGCGAGCGTGCATTGCCAGTAGATTAATTGGACCAAACTCATACTGGTACCCAGCAGCCCGGTCAAATCTAGGTAAGGGACTGGGTGTCTAGGTAATGCTGCTTTTTCTTTTTCAAAAACAACTGGTTTGCGCACGTGCCAGCATCTTCAAGTTTGAACGAGATTACAGCTCAAAACCGTGCAATCTTAGTACGCTTCTCCAGATTTTCATAATTTACTCCCATGCTACTTGACAGACGAGCTGTCGGCCTTACAGAGGCGCACCATGAGAATTATCTTTGCGCATGTCAACTATCGTGAGGCAATTGGACGCGGCTTATTTGGAGACACTTTTTGATCGAAATTCAGGCCTAAACGGTCAAAATGTTTCAGGGCATTCGTAATAATCTTGATCACAAATTAGACAGATTTTTACCAGAGTAAAACAAAACAGAACGCCTGGTGGCGTTTACATGGGATGCTGCTGTTTGTGTAAAATCTGAAGTTTGGTTGCAATGAAGCCAATTGAGAGTCACAAGAGACGTGGTAAAAGCGCTAAGGAGCTCCAAGAAAGTGAAGGTTGAGTGGTTGAGTGTGATGAGAATCGAACGTTTCCTTTTCGACTTCAGGCGTTTTCATGAATTTGTATGGCCCACATTCAATAAAAGCAGTTTTATTTACATTTACTTGTGGTAGGAACCGGAATTGACGGCAAGAGGTGTAATATTCTCGCAATCATCGACAAATCCATTCAAAGAAGGGTTACTTAGGTTGCTAGCTCTTAGAGCAGACCAAGACCATTTGAGGGATACTTTCTTCTGCGAATTCAGTTTGAGAACGCAGTAATCCGAAGAAGGGAAATGACACTCAAGCGAATTTCAGACGTGGTCTGCCACAGACATCCTACTTGATATTACATGGCCGCGCAGGGATACGAATTTTATCTTCGAGTACTGAAAGTATCTCTCACGAGTGAGCGAAGCGAACGAGTGAGAGATACTTTCAGCACGAGAAGATAAAATTCGTATCCCCAAGCGGTCATGTAATGTTCTGTTTATTATATAGATATTGATGAAATTATCCAGATTTAAAACATCTTGTTTTTTTCATTTTCAAAATGATGAAAAAGTGGAACCCAACTGCTAAAACACGCATGTTGTGTAACATGAAACAAGATATGAAAAGCAAATCATGATAATGTAAAATTTTGCAATAAAAATGTTAATGTAAAGTATCTTACAATGAAGAAGAAGCTCGCATTTTATTGGCTAATCGTGTTTGTTACCATGACGACACCTATATCCTCACATGTGAAAGATAAAAATGATATGTTCACCGCGCGGTAAAGATAAGATTTTTTAGTAAATGGCGAAATCCTGGTATTTCATCAGTATCTATATAATAAATGTAGTTTTATTATAAAAAACAGTCGAAGATATCCGTTACCATTTTGTAACACGAACAGACTAAAGAATAACTCTTTCTACGGCAATTGTACGATCACGTGTTCAAACCCCGTTTAAGCCTGGATTTTTATCAGGCATCTTGGAAACTGCATGAGATGCTCATTTCACCGTCAGCGATGGCAGCGGGTCTCAATTTTTTATCATCATACCATTCTTTTCTATCAAACTATTCTTGTCTCAGAGTGTCACATCTTTAGAGAGATATGCAAGACAAAATCATTGCATTTCAATGCAGTTGTAACAGAATGATTCCTGTAATATTAAGATTAGAAATCGCTCTTGGCGATCCAATCGCAAGCCAGTTTCAAAACCCATATTATACATTCATCATTCAACAAACGAAAAGACCATTTACCTTCATCGATGTCAAGCCTCTTTCTTCTACGTGATAACCGCCAATATTATCCAATATTACCTTGCATTGAGGACTCACGTGGATTCTGAGGGCTAAAACCAATAAATCTTGGTTGGATCATTTCTACTGAGAAACTATTTTTAAAAAACTGCTTTATAGCGTGCTAGGCAACAGAGCCTTATCCTCATAACCCCGGCCGACCTCCTAACTATCGGCTCTGTCACCAGCCCTCAAATATTGACGCCCTTCTGCGCATCAGCCACTGTTCCATTAAAATGGTCCAGTTACGAAACCATCATTTTAAAAATACTTACCAAGTCCACTCGATTCCATTCTAGAAGCAGTGTTGACCGTGTCGCCAAATAGACAATATCGTGGCATTTTGAGACCAACAACACCGGCTACGCAAGAACCTGAGAAAGAAAGAGCAGATTCGTTTTCAAATCATTCCAAAAGAAACATGCACTGTTGAGACAAGAGCAACTGTTTGTCTCAAAACTATAAAGCTGAAGAAAAAGACTGGTCATGACAAGAAACCTCACCCGTGTGGATTCCGATTCTTAGCTGGAGTTGCTTTTCCGGTAAATGCTTGATCTTAAAATGACACATGTCACTCAAAAGGTCTAACGACATGTTGGCAATCTCCCCTGCGTGCATGATACCGTTTCGGTTCGGTAGACCTGACACCACCATGTAACAATCACCAATTGTCTCAACCTGTTGGAGGAACAGAAAACGATTAATACCAAGACGCCAAATCATGAAAATTAGTAGAAAGCGAACTGGCATTGTTCTTTTAGGGGATGCATAATTAGAAACGACAGATTTGGCCTTAACGCGAAACGCTCTAAAATATTGATATGAAATGGAAGAAAGACTGTAAGTAGGTTTCCGCGGCAGATTACCAAATTTGATTATTTGTTTTTGCTTTTTATATTTGTCATTGGTGATATTTAGCATCACGTTAACTTGAAACGGCAAACATCAGACTGCTTCTTGTCAGAAAAACATGAAAATCCGTTTATTCTGTTTTTTATCTCTATTTTGAGAAATTTACCGCCAGTGGATATCCGTAAATAAAAGGCGATAAAGGAGCTGCAATGAAGCAAGTTTCTTCGTTATTTTGGCAAAATGCAAACTTCAGGTTGATATTTGCTGTTTGCCGTAGATGTTGACTTTGTAGGTCAAATCCGGGGTCAGGTTGAATTTGTTTTTCCGAGGTCAAACTGGTCATCCTCATTTTACGTAGGTTGAATATGCACTCTATCTATCAACCCCTCAAAAAGCATTGAAAACACCCTTCACTCAAGCTCTGTCTTACGCATCCGTCAACACATTTCCAGTTCAATGTATCTTGTCATCTTATCGGTTTCTGTATTCATACACTTATCCATTCAGTCTCAACATTACAATATAGTAAGGGAACAAAGAATCGTACTATTCACTTTCCGGTAAGCTCTTCACCACTACACTACAACGACAAACATGCTCAACCCAACACAGTTCTTTTCATTACTTACTTTATTATAATAAGTCAATTGATACATGATCCATGTATAATAACCAAAACTAATTCTTCCTTGACTCTAGTTTTTCTCTAGGCTTAATTTAGTAGGCTCCAAAAAAGTATCTTAAAATCATCTGATTGCGTATTCAACATAAACCAATTGAACGAGATAAACTAAGAATAAAGCCAGGATTCGAGCCAGGATCCGAGCCAGGATCCGAGCCAGGATCCGAGCCAGGATTCGAGCCAGGATCCGAGCTAGGATCCGAGCCAGGATTCGAGAGCTAACCGTGACCTAACCCAGACCTAACCAAACCAAAACGAGACCAACCCTAACCTTTAATTAGACCTAACTAGACCAGAACCAACGCAAATAGACCTAACCTAACCGATTCGAGACCTAACCTAACCGAGAGATTCGAGAATAAATAGCGGAGAAAGCTCATCTTAGCTCGAATCCTGGCTGGAATCCTGGCTCGGATCCTAGCTCGAATCCTGGCTCGAAGTTTAGGTATCCTCCAATTGAACCTGATGTAAAAACGGATTCCACCCGAGAACGAATTTGAACGGCAACATAGACACCGCGGCGATGATCAGCTGAAGCTCTCCACTGAATAGTAGTCAAGTCAGCGCTATGCGCTTTGTTGATCACCTTGATGGAGTTTTATCGTGTAATCCTAAAAAGGAGTTTGGTTGTTAACTAAGGTTTCCTCGTCTCGAGGGGAAATAACCTCAGTGTTAGTCACCTCCACTTGACTTCTACTTATGCAGGTTTTCGAAACGCGCCTCAGGCAACAACAACAACAACAACTGTCAATGTCAGGACTACACACACAAGGACGACCAAACTCTACCAAGTATGCAGTTATGAGGCTAAAACCATTTCGAATTGTGCGTTGACCTGAAAATAACGGAGTTGAATTTTGGAAAACTTAAATTCGTAGTCTAATTGCTTTACCGATTCACCGGAGATGCCTACCTTATAAACATCATGACAATCAATAATGTGATCAAAACAAGTGTAGAGATCATTCAGCAAGTTGACTATCTAAAAACAACAATGTAGATGTCAATACTTCTTAAATACCATGCCTGTGAGAAAAGTCTTTGAGAATAGCCGTAAAAACAAGTAATTAAAAAACCGAAGAAGCACCCGAAAACCTAATTCCTAAAAAATATATAATGTACGTGAACAGTTTTTTGTATACGAAGATAGAGAATGTTGGTGGTTCAATGCAGCTCAATACTCCGGATTAATTAACATCACTCCGAAACAATACTAAACTCAAATGGAAAAGGACAAGAGCATGAAAGTTATCAGTGTTAGTGCTATGTCCATCTAATTTTAATGGAGCGTTTTCACTCACGTGACCAGCAGCCTTATTGGATTACATAAGAATAGAGTTCAAATCCCCGAGGATTAGTTTGGTACACCATCATGGCCGCCATTCCTTTGTTTTGGAACATCAACATGGCCGCTGTGACGTCATGAGAAAACGCTCCATACATAGCGCACAGTTAGTTAACAATTAAAAGAAATAATATGGCCGAACAAATGTTTTGTGTTTTCATCATCTTTTTTTTACACTTCTCATACATTTACCTCCAGTGGTTTACTATCGGAAGCCAAGCAAGTAAATCCTACAATGTCGCTAAAGAATATTGTGACCTGATCGAATGCCTCTGCAGTGACTGGTTCACCTCGCTTCAACTGCTCAGCGACACTCCTGATAACAAATGAACGATACCAGGATTACTGAGTAATATCCCAATTCAAGGAAAACACGCGGGCAAACAAGGACAAGATAGACTAAATATTTATGATGTAACTTCGATGCTTGCGGAACGTGCACTTACAATTATCGTTCGCATGGCCTAAATGTCACTTGTCAGCGTCAAAATCATTGCCAATACCATTGTCTATGTCATAATCACTATAATCGTCATTGCATTATCATTGTCAATGCTGCAACTGTCAACGTCATTGTCATTTTTACCCTCAGTATCAGTGTCATTGTCATGGCCAATAATATCATTACCAACGCCTCTGTCAATACAGCAAACAATTGTAATCGTCCTCGGTGTCAGCGTCAAAGTCGTTGCAACTATCGCCGATGTTGACATCAACGTCACAATTGACATCGCCACTGAAATTTTCAGTGTCACTCAATGCCAGTGTCAAATTTATTGCCGATGTCATTAGCAACATCAAAGATAATGCCGCCAGTGCGTTCGTCATTGTCATTGTCAGTATCAAAGTCATTTCCAAATAATCACAATCGTCAATGCCACAATTAGTACTTTTTTGTCGTCGACATCACCATCGTCATGATCTTCGTCATCTTCATTGTCATTTTCGTTGTCATTGCCATCATCAATGTCATGGTCAAAGTCATTGAAAATATGGGTATTAACAATGCCATTTCAGTGTTACAGTTGTCATCATCATTACTATTGACATTGCACCTTGCCATCGTCGATTTAACAAATTGGTGTCAGTTTTTCATGCGTCTGTCCTGTTTTTGATCATGAATTTCGCCTTAACATTGTCAAGGTAGCTGTGGATCCTCGTCGCCAAGCACTAGGTCTCCATCAATGTTCATGTTAACGCTGTTGTGCGACTGAGTCGCAGAAAACTTACTTTGGGAGCATTCTATAGAGCAGGGCGTCAGTCTTTGCTTTTTCCTCTTCAAGCTGTTGAGTTCTTTCTCTCACTGTTTCCTCCAAGTGATCCGTGTATTTTTCCATTAATGAAATCATGTTGTCCATGATGTTGATTTCTCTGAAGACAAAGAAAATAAACCACGCCTTGTCATCAATGAGAAATTATTGAGAAGAGAGTTGGCCTCTATATCTACATCTATATGTCCCAGCACCCACCAAGTCCCACGGCATCGCTGCCAAGCCGGCCACATTTTGCAGGTCTGGCAACTGCATGCCCCTCTCTTATCGAATAGTTAACGTCCCACAGAGTTTTATGTTTGTGAAGACTTAAAGTCTGATCATTTGCAGAAAAGCAGCACTTTCTCCTCAGTAACAGAGTATTCAAAGACCGTGTTGGTCCGGCATGAGTCACTACAAAATCCGATGATTCAAACTGTCTTTTGTAATATTACTGGATAAAGTTACGGGAAGAAAGATAAACGAGAACTTCAGTGCGGGCAGTAACATTGACAGTGAAACACAGCAGAAAAGATGAGAAGTGAAATCCGATCCATTCTTAAACATTTTCGCAATAAAAGATGGTGCAGCGCATTTCACTGAACAGGCGCAGAAGGTTGACCAGGGATAATGTGTCTATAAATCATTAAATCTTAAGTTCAGTGAAGGCCTCAACCTCGTCCCCGGGGTATCTCTTTTTCCCAAGAGACTCTGGGAACGAGGTTAGTGAAGGCCGATGGAAGAATGCAAATTATGGATATTTCCAGAGCGTAAAATTATATCAAAATATCGGATAGAGCGGTTTTCAAATGAGTGTCGTAAAACCAAAACCAAAGTAATTACTTTGGCCAATCAAAAATGACGGAGACAATCCAGTAAACCAATCAAAACTCGAACTTATTACACGGAGCTGTCGCAAAGGGCGTAAAATTGTGCACACGCGAGCAACGATTGTTTTTGGTTTCACTTCTGATTGGTTGAAAAAGTGGCGCGAGAACTTTGAACCAATCACTGAGCTAAGTAATCATAAACCAAAGTAATTCACTAATTACTTTCGACACTCAATTGAAAACCGCTCTATTTGAGCTTATATTAGGTATTACAACGAAGCATAACTTACTTGCCTCCGTTGATTTTCTTAATTGTTTGAAGAATTTCATTGAACTTTGGCCTTAAGTTTGGCTCTTCATTCCAACATGAACACATCATTTTTGTGTAAAGCAGGTCATTATACTGAGTTGGGATAAGTGGACGAAAAGGAGGATTCTCAAGGTTTTGAACTCTGTGAACGATGGCTGGAACAAAACAGATTTTGCAGAAAAATGAATGTGAAGTGGATGTATACTCACAAATTAGGGTTTATGCGACCTCCATATTGATGGCCGTAATGGTGTAAGACCTTAGACAGCAATGACCAGAACCAGGTTGCTGACCAGCGGTTTTCGTTAAAACAATGCTTTGCTGGGGGTGCTAAGTCTCGCGGGCTCAGAAAATCTGATTGTGGTCATTGTTGTTTAAGGTTTTCCTGGTGTAATCCCACGTCCCACATATATATATATCCTTGTCTCAGGAAACTGGGTAATTTAGGCGAAAATTTTTGATTTCGCTATTCCTCTTACCTCTCTCGCAATTCCCGACGAAAAAAATCGGAAATTTCCCTTAATTTAAAATTGAAAAGAATTTGAGTGGATCAGGAAAAGTCGCAAGGGATGGAAGATACAAGAAGTATAAATTGTAACTACAAAAGCTAAGGCAAAAAATTTGGATCTCAATAAATCTTGGAAGTTGTTATACTGAGTAAACCAGGAGCCCATGACAGGGAACGAACAACAGCGATATATTCCTGTCACGGCATTTTCACAGACCGATTTATTTTTAGTTTGAATTTATCATGAATGAGACTAGGCTTAGCTACATAATTCCCCAAAAATTGTCTAAAATTCTTTCCGGAATTTCCCAAACAAAAGCTCTAAAATTTTTTTAGAAGTGTCTAAAATTCTCCCAAAACTCTCTCAAATTCCCGAAAATTCTTATAAAATTCGTTTCTTACAGTGCGCAGTCTGCCATATTTGCTATCAAGCAAAGATCCGGATTCCGAAACTACGGTGAGAAACCGCTGCTTAGATGCACTGTAGGACTCCTTTTGGTGAATAACCGCTGATAAGGAATGGATATGAACGGACTGACCCCTCTCCTGGTCGGTTGGAATAAAAAAATACACGTTTTGTCCACGTTTTTGCCGGTGAAAAGTTTCCAACATGTCAGGTGAAAGTTCAAATTGCTCTGAAGTTCTCGAAATTGTCAATTTTTTTCTAAAATTCCCGAGAATTTTTAAAATTCTTTTTTAATGTCTAAAGCTGAGCCTAAATGAGACTCCCGCAGGAGCCCGATGACCAATCACAAGAAAGTAACTTGACGTCATAGCGTCACTGAACCGGAACTTCGTTTGTTTTTTGCGGAAAAGATAGTGTAAAAATAGGTCCCTCTGTAAAAATGCCGTAAATTCAAATTTTTTTCCAAAAAATGGGAACTTGGCCATGCTTTACTTTAATTCTTATTTATGACATTCCTTTCTGTTATTCATCAATTTTTATTTTACGAACATCTCGATTAATTAAACTTTCACGCAACTGACTGAACTTCCTGGAAGGGCGTGTTGAGGTAGCAGGTGAAAGCGGGGCTAGTAAATTTATGTTACGACTATTTATGAGAAACTTAAAACTCCGTTTAAATTATTTAT
>NC_090892.1:3223000-3235500 GCF_036669925.1 Montipora capricornis
CATGAAGGAAGGTGGGGCACCATACGACACGAAATTAAGACTAAAGTAATATTACAGCCTAAAATAAATAAATAAATAAATAAATAATAAATAAATGATAATAATAATAATAATAATAATAATAATATTAAATATTCTATAGCGCAAATTAATGTGTAAATATGATCAAATGCGCTTTACAAAGTTAACAAAGCTAAAAACATTAAAAGTTAAAAAGGTCGATAAAAGTCTTTCAAATATCAAGAGCTATACATAGTATAGGCTTCTCAAAATAAAAACGTCCTTTATTTGGACATAAAACGTTTGAAATTATCCTCCCACCTTATTGCACCCGGAAATTTATTCCAAAGTTATGGTGCAGCAGCAGTAAAAGCCCTGTCACCAAGTGTCTTCTTTGTTTTCGTAGACGGGAGTACTAACTGTCACAAAAGTTCAGAATTGGAGCGAAGACCATACGTGGAAGGATTCTTAATGCAACGAAGATTACATATATACTCTGGTGCTAGACCACGTAACCGGTGTAAAGAATATAAGATGGGAGCTACATGGCTAAAGCGCGGAGTTGAACAAATCAGCGTAGCAGCTGCATTTGACTCGAGTTTCATCTTATTATTATTCATGGCCGGTAAACCATAGAGAAGACTGTTACAGTAGTCGATGCATCGTACGAAACTGCCTGAAACGTCTTCCATTACACCGTACCGATGATAAAAAGCAGCTTTACACGTCTTAGCAATTTGCGTCAGTAAACTAAGGTTGGTATCAAACCACGTTCCAAGGATTCTTGCAAAAGCAGCAGGAGCAACACTGACATTACCGACCGATAACTTCTCAGAATGAACTTTGCTAAGCTGTTTTCGTGTACCGATTATTAAGAATTCAGCTTTTTCGTCATTGAACTTTAACTTATCAGCAATCATCCACGCTCTGATTGCCTTTATGCAGAGTGCCATTGCTTCAATTGCTTCAGATTGATTGGATGAGGTTACGATCGGTTGGAAAGGTACCATTCAAACCACTTCAAGGCCGTTCAAGTAATGGCAAGACTTAAATGTAAACGATGAATTAAGATTTTGTGGTCTACGGTATCAAAAGCAGCACTGAGATCTAGAAGAACTAGAAGTGTCACGTGTTGGCGGTCTATATACATTAGTATATAATTCTGGGCTCGGTACTGTGGTATTTTCTATATGCACAATGAAACGACCGTTACGAAGGATATAGGCCAAGGACCATCATGTGATCGATGTCTGGTCACACCAGTACGTTATACGATATAATAGTCCTGTTCCGCCTCCACGACGTCCTAAACGGGGGTGATCTATAAACTTGTACCCATCAGGGCACAATTCAACCCCTACAGCGGCATCATCCGCGCTCAGTGACCAAATCTCCGTGATGCCGAAAAGATCAGCTTTAAAAACGCATATGTAGCCGAAAATGTCCGCACTCTTGTTTTTAACCGAACGAGCATTGAATGTGCATAATGTCATTGGGTGTTTATCAGAGAACAATTGGTCTCGCCTTGTAGAACAATTGATGTTAATTATAATAATACCGACCTTTTATTAGGTGGGAAATGAGAACAACTGAAAGGTAAACCGGGCGCATCATGCGGATCGAGTGGATCGAGCGATCATCTTCACATTTCATTTGTGTTCATCTTATCGTGGGGAGGCAGTGTGGCCCAGTGATTAGGGTGCTTTTCTTGAGATCCAGGGATCCCGGGTTCAAGACATGTTTTGGCCACGGGTTGAAATTGTTCCTGGTAGTCCACGGTTCAACTTCTCAGCTGCTGCACTTGTAAATAGCCAACTGGTTTGCCTCCGGAGTTGGGACTCTAAACAGTTGTTGTTGAATGAAGGGGTAGTTTCTAAAGAAACTGTGGTGCTGCGTCGGTGGGGAAGTAGTACACAAAAATTTGGTTTTATCAACGGAGTTGATAATGTAAATTGGCCACCGTACAGAGATTCTAAAAGCTTTTAGTTGTTGTTGAATGTTGTGAAAAGCCCATTTATGTATGTACCGTGCTTTGAAATGAGAGGCAAATTGATTTGACCCTTTGTGGAATATTGGCTAAATGTGAGGATATTGTAATATTGCCTTATCAACGTGGTACCCTGATAACTAAATTACTGCAACTTTCATGCTTTCCACGCTTTTTCAATACCGTATTGTTATAGTCATGCAAATAAAGCTCACTGTTGTTGTTGCTGTTGCTGTTGCTGTTCTTGTTGTCGTTGTTGTTGTTGTTGAGAGGGGCTTGAGAAGTAGGGAGAGAACCTTTCCGTAGCCACTCTCAGTCGTTTCTCTCTATTTGCTTGACAAAACAGGATTCCGAACGCAGTTCGACTGACATGACAGCCTGCAGTATATAGCTAGAGATGTATCTTCTCTGCACCCCCTTCCCCCCTCCACACACACACACACCAACCTTATAAACAGCCACATTTGCAAATACTTGCCCCCTCAGGTCAGCGAACTCGTCGCTACCCCTTGAAATTACACTGAAATCACCAATGCTTCCATCAAGAATACTTGAGACCTGACAAAAAGAACAGAAAACAAAGTTCAGATGTTTCATAAGACATCCACGATATGTTCAGCATCAATGATCACAAGATCAATGTTTATTATCAAGAAACTAACGGAGTGATTAATGTAAACTTCTCCACATGATAAATCATTCATCGGCAGCACTGAGCCTGGATTTAGTTATTCTCTCTCACCGTGCTTCCACCTTCAAGGTTTCTTTTTGTGAACTTGACATCTTGTGATATCACCTTCCACTGTTGTTTCGAAAGCGATGATTCAAATGCTCTTTTCCTTAGGAAAGAAAAAAAAAACGTTATTTGTATCAACGTAAAGCTGGCGTGGGAAATTTGGATTCACCGTATACCTGCTGGTCTAAACATTCTATTAGAACCATAGTCATATGATATGCGTGCACATAAAAACTGTGCATAGCTTTTCACAGTTGAGTGAAAAAAGAAAATTGAACTTTGAGGACTTCGATGAAGATGGAACGTCATTTCATGACTTGCCAGTTGAATACGTTTTGTCGGTACTTTACTAATGAGAAATTCATTTTAAAAAGAAAGAAATACATCGCAACAACAATTCTGGTAAAATGCGCACATTTTAGTTACCATATAAAAAACCAAAATATATCTTTTGCTTTTATTAATTGCTTTTTAATCAGCAAACTAAACTGTTAAACTTACTTGCAATGCAAAATAAGAGCAAATGAAAAAAGGGTTACTCCAATGATTGGTGACAACACGTACAGAATCATTTTCCAAGTCTCTGCCATGAAAAAGAAATAATAAAAGATAATAAACTTTTGTTAAGAACGTTACTACTGACTCAGACAATGTGTAATTCCTTGCAAAAAAAAAACCATTTCCACTTCTTAGGGCTAAGTGGATCGTCCCTTCAGACTACGGGGGTGGGGGGAAATTAACAATGGTCCTATGGGTCAGTCAAAACGTAATGGGACAAAATGGGACATCTTGGAACGCTGATCTTGCGGCTAAACAAGGACACGTCAGCTGATCGAATCTGACTAAACTTTCCTGTACGTTTATTTTTGCATTACAGAGACGATGTAGGATTTTAATTAGCAATATTCTTTAGTTGATAATCGAATTAAGAGCACCAATAGGTCTTTCCAAATACCTGGTGAAGGACACAGCTCGCCGTTGAAACCACATTCGGGTCTTCCCAATGGGTGACTGACACTTCCTCCAGGCCAAATAGGAATGACGTCGGATGTAAACTCCAGTTTTCCTGATTTTGTAAAGTAGCTTGCGATAGAAGGCATTTTTCCATTTTGAAAGTTTTTTATTTGAAGGGTAAGTGATCTATCGCCTTCTTCGTCGATATAAATGGACCCAGAAATGCCTGTAAGACGGTAACAATTGAGGCAATATAAATTTAATTCACTTCAGTTTGTACAGGGTAAGACTCGCACACTGATTAGTATGGGTAATCAAATAATTTGTACCAAATAAGCACGAGTAGCAGGACGAGTTCAATTCGTAGTCTTCGAAAAAAAATACTCGTGGTTATTTATTCCAAAATTTCCGAATCATGAGAAAATTTCGAGGTGACAGTGTTGTGATCAGTGAGCAGAAGCAACGCAAGCGTATCACGCAATCACGTGAAATTGTGCCATCCAGGGCTTGTATTTGATTGGCTATCTGGAACTTTCTTTGATCTGCATTTCTCCTTACCAATCAGAACTGAGTACTGTTTTTTCTTTTATGTACATATTATCAAACTGTAAACATATCAGACCTTCGAAGCTTCTATTGGTCATATACTTGACAAGCGTCCTTCCGTCGCTAAAGTTATCTCCCTTTTGTATAGCATCGTGAACTGCCAGTGCGTACAACACAACCGCATCGTGAAGAAAACTAGCGTGACTGTCGACCTTGAAGGCAAAAAGAAACCATCTTTGCTTCGGACGATATTTCTCGCCAAGTATGTCTACGATTACCTCACGGGTGCCTAGATTAATTTTGAAATTACGCTGGACATATCACTCTTAGAATAACTGGGGCACTGGTGAGTTGCTCGTTCCCAACCATAGCCTCCCTGGCCATCATATTAATGATCACGGTGTTTTTAATTGTAAACTTCCCTGGAATCTCAATTAAAAACCAAAATTCGACCACAACTTCCAGTTATTGTTTTTAACTTTCTTGGGTAGTTGTTAGTGTTCTTGTTGTCTGATTACTGTGTAGCTTATAGAGCGGTTTTCAATTGAGTGTCGAAAGTAATTAGCAAATTGCTTTGGTTTATGATTACTTCACTCAGTGATTGGTTCAAAGTTCTCGCGCCATTTTTTCAACCATTCAGAAGTGAAACCAAAACCAATTGTGGTTCGCGCGTGCACATTTTCCCGAGCTTTGTGTCGGCTACGTATAATTACTTCGAGTTTTGATTGGTTTACCGGATTGTCTCCGTTTCTTTTTGATTGGCCAAAGTAATTACTTTGGTTTTGGTTTTACAACACTCAATTGAAAACCGCTCTAAGCAACGACAAAATCATTTGATCAGAGAATGTGCAGCGAGGGAGAACAAAAATACACTTAGAACGTGAGAAGCGATATAGAGATGCCGTCGAATTATAACTCCTTGCAGCAAAAATTCTGAAGCACTTAATCTACGCCAGCACATTCGTACAAACCTGCATACCAAGCACAGAAGCTTAGCAATGATGTACACCTAGACCACCTACGCACATTAAACTTCAACAACGTCGAAAAAAATAATATTAAAGCACATCAGAAGAGTTTCAAGCAAGTAAAGCAGCAGTGAAATCAGCTCTCAGATTTCAAGCCAAAAAAATATCTAAAAGGGGTAATCATTTCAAATTGCCTGCAGTTAAGAGCACGTTTCGTCGTCAGTTTGATTATTGAAAAGGTATATGAAATCAGGGGTGGATCCATACCGGTTTCCACCGTTTTACGAAAATCGGTCAGAAACACGGGAAAGGGGACTTTGGAGAGTTAAAATCCAAAAAATTCCCGGGGATCATGCACCCGGACCCCTTGGACATGTATGGAGGGTTGTCCAATACACCGACATAATAAGATTCATAGCACTTCAAAATAGACATCACAAAGTGTCCCCCAACCTTAATCCTTAAAAAAGTAGTAACAGTTTTGCGAGACATAAAGTGCGGGACACTTTGTGACACTTTGTGATGTCTATTGTGACTTACTAGGAATCTCATTACAATCTCATTATGTCGGTGTATTGGACATGCATGTAGAAACTCCTAGAAACTTTTTCGTGGTTTTGGAAACCAGTCATCATTTATCCTAGATCCGCCCCTGGAAATGAAGCATATTTCGCGAGTTATAGAAGAAAGAGAGAAAAGATCGATCCTCGTACTTATCTTGACAGTTTCTTTGAAGTCAGTTTATAACAGATTTAGAAGTTAAAAGAGATACTTCCAAAAATAGATTTCTCTAGTACTGGGAGGGATAAGTCAGCGTTCAAAGCCTTCGGAGGTGACGCTGGCTTGCGCGCGCTCGCTGTTGTGCTTTCATAGAAAATTTCGTACTCGTCGTCGTTCTCGTCCTAGAATCTAAAGCTCTCCAAAGAAACTACACTGTTTCACGGTAAGCAAGTTCCAAATCCTTATGGCTCTAACAATCGCTTAACAAAAGAACACGATGGACAATTTCTTCTTTCTTTGAAAAGGGGTACAGTAACTAGTAGTTACAACAATAAGGAGGAGGCGAAATGGAATACGCCCACGCTCCCGCATCGCTTACCTCTTCATCAGACGGCATATGATGTCCAAGTCCTGCAAAAAGAGGCATTTTTTGGCGGACACTTCTCTCAAACGCCTTGTAGGTCTGATCTGAAGGAACGTAGTTGGAGATGTCCATGACACCTTCAAATGCTTTGCAAGCGTCTTGGTCGCGTCCATCGTCCCCTTTGCAACTATGAGGTGTCATGGCGAATGTGAAATAAGCGTAATCCGAGGTTATCATTTTCAGGTCGTAGAGATTGAGCATTATTTGTCGCACAGAAGGTCCATATCCAAGGAGTATGAACACTAAAGAACAAATAGAAGGATACAATAAACGAGATCACGAGCCTAAGAATACAGTCAGGCACTTTTGCAAATGACTTCAAAGAGCAAAACCCCAAGGGCGAAAACCCAAAAGTTACCAAAATAACTTGCAAGATGGTGACTTCATGTAAATCACAGTCATGTAATGTACATGCGGTTACCAGGATCATTGGAACGAAGATTTGAAATCACAGCTGTACGACGACAACGAAATTCCGTCTGAATTCTGTTTTAAACCAGTCACCTCGTTTCTCCTGTTGAAAAATCAATATCGGGGAGCAGAAAAACCAATCTCTTATCCGTCATAATGACCGGGCGGCGACGTAAGTGGAGTCAATTCAAGTTGAGTGCATTTTAATGGCAAAAGATAGTTTAGAAACCAAACCTAAAGTGAAACCTTATTTTGAAGGTTGTCATTTTCAGGTCTAAGGTCCGTTTCAAACGTCGAACTTGACGTGTGCTGAATCTAATGCAAATGAGCGAAAACAATAGATTGTTCTCATTTGCATTGGATTCGGCACATGTAAAGTTCGACGTTTGAAACGGGCCTAAGATTTAAGTAGAGTCGGTGCCATCAGTCAGTAGGGAGCTTACACAAGGACGACGACGACGGCTATAAGAACGCCACAAAACAATCGGTTTAATGAGCAAAAAACAAAAGCTCTGCACGCCCTGCACGTGCGTTTTTCATTTTGGTACATTTCTTTGCCGTCCTCGTCCTGACAACAGGGAGCTTACGCAACGACAACGGCGACGGCAACGAGAACGTCACGAATTTGCATATTTAGTGGTTAAAAACAATAGCTTCGCACGCCCTGCACGTGCGTTTTTCACTTTTGTCCATTTCGTTGCCGTCGTCAGCAAAACAACAACGTGAAATAGCCAAGTTTTTGGTTTTATGAAGAACGTCAGCACTTGAGGATGAATTTTCATTTTCTCTCTTAAAATGGAGTGCCGTTCCGACTGGTGTCATCTTTGAGGAATCACTACACCCTTGTCATATTTAAAACGTTGAAATAGCCACGAAGCGATTAAAATAACGCAAATTTATATTTTGAGATGACGTTCTCGTTGACGTCGCCGTTGTCGTTGCTTAAGGTCCCTAACGACGTGAATTGACCAAATCTCAGGTTGTGTAGAGGACGTGAGAACATAACGAAACATTTTAACATTTTCTCCCCTAACAACCATATCGTTCATGTCAATTTTATTCCTGCAATGTTGATACACACTTTCCATTCCGAACGACTTGGGGTTATAACGAAGTTATTACAATAAAGGGAAATGTTAATTTTTAGACGACGTTCTCGTTGGCGTGGTCGTCGCCCTTGAGTAAGCTCCCTAGTTTCTCAAGACGCCGTCTGCACCAGCAAAAAGGGAACTATATTAAGCGGAATTTGGGCACATGTTTCGAGAGGATGAATTAATTGAAGCGTTGTTGACTTCTTGACTGTAAATCGCATGATCAATGCAGACACGCGCTATGTTTGGTTTCTTACAATAAAGTTTGATCAGTTGCAAATAGCTCTGTTTGATAGCCGTCAGATTAGCAAATAAAACAGACAATTTAGATATTTATATTTTCTTTCGCTGCGGCTACTTTTCGCCTCAAAAACTGAAACCGGAGAGCATGGATGATGTTATAAATTTAATATTAAACAAATCCGCCTTATTCCGTCAAACGAAAAGGGTCCACTCTCACTAAAAGCCTTTTAGTGAGAGTGGACCCTTTTCGTTTGACGGAATAAGACAACTATAGGAAAACTTCTATTGTTGTGATAATACTTCCTTCGAATGCTTATTATTTCTAATCCACTCAGCTTGGTGTCTGAAAGGAAGCTTTAATCCCTACCATAGCCGGGTGGAAAAGATATCCTCAGGAAGTCCAATTCACGCTAAAGATTTGTTTTTGTGAACTTTCATTTAAACTGAATAACTTTCTATAGAGTAATGAATGATTCAAAAGTGGTTGAAATAATTTTGTCGATTGAGAACCAATATGGATTATCTAATATAAACAGCGAATCTCAAGGGATATGGAAATATAAAGTTTTCCAGCCGATTCCGTTTTGCGTCAAATTTTGCCAAGCATGCAGTGAGTGGGTAGCCCTCAACGAATCTGTTGATGGCAGCCTTGTGAACTGAAGTGTTTGCGAACGTGTGCTACTGGGGGCTGACTCATTCCAGAACTTTAGCATTTATGCAAAATGTTAACTTATTTTAGACTCCTCTGCTAAATCAGGCTCACTCTTCCGATAGATCAGTTCGCACTTGTTAATTTAAAATGGTTTAAAATTCAAAACTTCCAATTTCTGCAAAAGCATTAAAGCATTACTAAATTCTCCCCCAGGCAGGTATAGAGGAACAATAAAAAGCATTTAGGAACACAATTTTTTCAGAACTCTTTTACAGTTAATTGTATTTCTTAATGCTCTCAAAATGAAACATGCGCTATAATTTTCTTATCTGGTTTTTGTCAATTGTACGTAGCATGTGACCTTTTAGCACCCATTGGGTTCATCTTAAGGCCGAAATTTAAATTTCTTTCTATAGATTGTTGTTTTATTTCTGACTCACCGTGTGCAACTTGTTTTGCGGAACCAAGAGTTATTTTGAATTGTTCATCGCTCGTGATTCCAGGAGTAAACAAATGAAAATACGACACACTAAATCCACTGCGACTAGATATTTCGTTCTTTACGAGGCTAGCAACTTGAGACCAAAGACTCTCCGTAGATGACAATATCGCCACCCGTTGCCACTTGTATTTTTTCATAATCTCAAGGAAAAAAATTCCACTTTGATGATACGTCCCAACCGTGCGAACAAACGTGGGATATTGAAGTTTATCAGACAAGGTTGATTCTATGCAGGCAAACGATATCATAGGGTTATTCCAATGCGCCGCAAGATATCCTCCAGGCACACAAGCCACGGAACAACCAGGCCCAATATACGCATGAATATCGGGTTGGTTGGTTTGAAAGTCAGCAATGGCACTCAATGTTACTCCGGCGTCGCACTCACTATCTTTCCAAGTGTACGTGAGGTTATAATCTTGAAGCAGGTTCAACTTGTTATGTACGGTATCGAAAGCTACCAGCAATGCCGAAGCCATTCGCGGTCCAACCGGCCAAGAACCATTCCAAGGAATCAATGCTCCTATTCTGATTTCGCGAGATGTTTCTGATGAACAGCCATGAAACGAAACAACTAAGACAGCAAGTAGTAACATAATCAAACGCCTTACCGTCATCTCAGCAGTTGTCGGCCGACATAAACAAAAATATATCTAGAGGCTGACTTGCAGACAACTCGAATTTTTTATGGATAGAATCCTCCTCGATCCATCAATGGTCATGATCTGTGTTAAATGCCAATAGTTTCCGCTTGAACCGATGAATGTTGCGCCCTAATAATAAGTGTGATTTTTGGAGCCCATTTATAGGCACACTTATTAACGTCAAGTGATTATTAATATTGAAGTCGGTGATATTGATAATGTATTCCAAACAGGACGAATGTCGTAATATGATCACGAGAAACGTGGAGAGGCATTTGGTGAATTTGCTTGCGGCTATCAAAAGAATTAACTAGAAACAAGGAGGCTAAGAAGAAAATGGACCTCTTTTAGACCTTTCAGTCCCAAAACGTTAATCAATGGGAAGTAAAAGCATCATGTCATCTCAGATCAAACTAAGAGCTTTGGAAGGATATAATTCAGCAGAGCGCTTAATTTGTTTTATCGGCTTCTCTAATCATTCATCCCTGAAGCAGGTCACATTGGCAAGTAAAATCGTCAGACGTCAGTAAGAGTAAAATCTATAAGACTCACTCTTCAGACTCTAAAACGAAGGGTTACAGCCACTTGTCAAGTTCAAAATAGATGCGCATCGGAGACAAAAAGAAAAAAAAAACCGCCAAACAACTTGATAAGTAAACCGAAGAAAACAGCGGGTCAAAAGAAGACCTTTCCATCACTAACATCTAGGGTATTTTTTCACCCTTTCCCTCCCTCTAAATTCACCGCTTTATTTTTAGTTATTTTGCAAAGTGATAACAATACTCGGGCCGCGAGCTGCCGCCATTGCTTTCTCAGCAAGCATTAAAACAAATACAGTAGATGCAATGCCATCTGGTCTTACTTATTGCAAGTCGCTTATATTTGGCACTAAATTCAATTAAAAAAAAACAACTTTTGTAACCTTTTTAAAAATTTCTTTGCCTGTTCCAGTTTTAAGCCACAAAAGGGCAATATTTTTAATTCTGACTTTTTCCTTTTCACAAAACAACACTACACCTAGATGCTGCTCTGGTTTGAATAAATTTGAATGTAGCTACGATTCAAACACCCAATGTTTCAAAACTCCTGTCTTGTGTCTTCTTCATCAGGGAAGCCTGCAAGCACGCTCTTCCGTACGTTGAAATGGTGCGCGGTCGAAATATAGGAGATCATAGGAGCTTGGTTACTACTAAATCAGTCACCGTCACTTGTGAAGATATATGCAGAAGCATACGAAACGTCAAGTAAAAGATAATTTCGAATGATGCGTTTGTATCTGATGTTTGTCATCGCTGTTTGTGTAACTGAGATGGCCAAAAAAAAAAGAGTATAAATTTCCAACGGAAGAGCCTGCTTGCAGGCTATCACCCCCGGGGGGGGACTCCCATATGAAACAGACGGGGATGCTCGTCGTCTCGCTTAGGGATGTAAATTTTGGATTTTGGTCTCGCTTAGGGTGTTCTTGGCAAAACGCCTATATTTTATGCCACCAAGGTCTCGTTTAGGGTTCCGCGAAGTAACTCATATTTACGCGAAGAGAAAAAGAAATCACATTTCCTTTTAAATTTTCTTTTTAGATAAAAGCATTCGATGATTATCATTAAAACTCATTGCGTGTCGTATTTTTGTGTTTTAAAACGGTCTCTTTTAGGGGTCAAAATTTGCTTAAAGGGGCTAGGTCACGCTATTTTAGGTAATTTTGTTTAATTTTCTTAATTATGAGCTCTAAACGTCAAAATGGCAGAGCAAGAGTCTTTCATTTGCAAAATCACGGCCACGTAACAACTGAGAATGATTTTTAAGCTTTGTAAATGACATTTTGATATAGACTGATATAAATTTGAAAAAGGTGGCCAACATTTTTTAAATTTACCCAAATTCAATTCATTTCAATCCTCTCCAGTTTTGTCCATCCATGTCCCTTCTTGGCTTCCCTGTGCTTTGTTAGAGTTCTTCTATAGTTTTGAACAGTTATTTTAATATTTTAGTTAATTCTATGACCATTCGATCAGTGCTGAAAATGCCTAAAATAGCGTGACCTAGCCCCTTTAAGCCACGCCTAGATTGGTCTCCTTTAGGGGTTAATTCAAAATTTCCAACGAGCATCCCCTTCTGTTTCATATGGGAGTCCCCCCCCCCCCCCCCCCCCCCCCGGGCTATCACCACGGCTGATCTAATGTTACAGGAAGACCAACGGATCATCCATAGACACCCGTGATGAAGACATTAGACAGGAGTGTTGAAACATTGGGTGTTCGAATGGTAACTTTTCAAGCCACATTCAAAGCGGCGGGTCTAAAACACAGGTCGCATTCCACAGGTCACTGTTTTACCATTTGGAAAGTAACCGTAACCCTTCATTTGGCTAAAGCTAGGCCTAAGGTTGGTTTTTAGGCCCACCGCATTCAAAGTTACTCAAACCAGAGCAGAGGTGCCCCAAAGCTCAGTGTGAGGGAAAGCCAACAAAATATAAGGATTTGTATGGGAATCCCGATAAAGGGTTTAAGAAGATAATTATCTGAAAAATTCTCAATTAAAAAGCCTAGCTTCCTTCCAGTGTGGTTATTTTCCAGATCCGACGCGATTTGAGCCATTTTTCAATTTTTTGGTCGCCCACCGTAT